>NC_073627.1:98821162-99124193 GCF_029407905.1 Bubalus kerabau | reverse complement strand
ACTCTTGAGAGTCCCTTGGACTGCAAGGAGATCCAACCAGTCCATCCTAAAGGAGATCAGTCCTGGGTGTTCATTGGAAGGACTGATGCTGAGGCTGATACTTGAATACCTTGGCCACCTCATGGGAAGAGTTGACTCATTGGAAAAGACCCTGATACTGGGAGGGATTGGGGGCAGGAGGAGAAGGGTCAATGGAGGATGAATGGCTGGATGGCATCACCGACTCGATGCACATGATTTTGGGTGAACTCCTGGAATTGGTCATGAACAGAGAGGCCTGGCGTGCTGTGATTCATGGGATTGCAAATAGTCGGACATGACTGAGCGACTGAACTCAATTGAATCTACTACATAGCATGGTACTCGACACTCACAATCATTGTGCCGATGTCCTACTAGGGGAGTATTGTCTACATCTATTATTTATAAAATGCCCCATTATTGCACATTATAATGGTGTGTTTATGTTTATTATTCTTCCTTCTTTTTCAAAGATTTTCTTTTCTAAATACTCAGAAAATAAGCACATATGAATAGTCCAAGAGTAGCAATAGGAGAACATGGAACTCATTTTACCCCATGAACACACAGAAAATGCATCTATAATTGAAGTAATTCTCAAGGGCAGACAAGTAACTGGATGAAAGACTCATACAATGAAGTCAATAAGAAGATTCACATGGAGTCATATAGTAGGGAAGAGAATGATCAGGTAAGGATCTTTGCCCCTGGAAAGGGTCAGAGAAGATGGGGTTTGGGGGGAAATTACAAGGGCAGATATCTTCCATGGGGATGAGGTCACATATGGACACCCCATCCTGGGGACTAACACCAGAAAGAGAAGTCTTCACATCTGGCTAGAAAACCCATGGGGTTAACAATAGAGTGTAAGAAATCTAGAATCTTCCTGTAAAGAGTGCACACACATGTGCTTACTCCTCAAACAAGGTGGAAAAAAAAGATTGAAACTGCATAAAACTCTGGCCAATTCCTCATGACTGCACTGGTTCATGCTGCAGCCCAAGTGGAGGACCTACTCTGTCCCATTTGCTTTCCAAAACAGTTCCACACGATGGCAATGGCTGGCTTGGCTAAGAGGAGTACTCAGTGGTGATGAATCATGCTTGCCTGGAATTGATGCCATCTGAACAAGGTAAGAGCAGCAATTATTGCTACTTAGAGAGGTGGAGCATCAGAAATGGACTGGGGCTGACTATCTGAGGCTGGGCAGTCACAGCCAGTGCTTCTCTGGGGTGAGAGTGTCATGCTGAAATGGGGAAAGGTACACACTTAGAGAGACTGGAGCTAGCATGAACCATAATCAAGGCTTCTTCTCTAGCAACGTAGGACCTGCCGCTGCACCCTAATAAGGTGAAGTTGGCCATTGAGCAGAGGAGAAGCCCATGCCACTCTTGGCTCCAACTGTAGCCCTGACATCTCCAGCCCCACTTGCTACTAAAGTGATAGCTGTTAGCACATCCTGAGCAAAGTCATGACTTGTGCTAGCATCATATCCAAGATGCCCACCTAAGTCAGTAGGAACAACAGACTGTATAGGGATGCTCCCACATAAGGACAACCTTTCAAAACTAGAATAGGTAGCTGTTTAACCTAATTTCAGAGAGATGGAGAAAGTTTAGCAAAGTGAGAATACCCAGTAATTTGCTTCAATTGAAAAAAAAAAAAAACAAAAAGAGGAAGCCTCTGGAAACAACAACAATAAAACAGAAATAAATAATCTAGCAAATAAAGTATTCAAAGCATTAATAATCATAATGCTAACTGACTTAGAAAAAAAAGGATAAACACAGTGGGAATTGTATCAAGGAATTGGAAAACATAAAAAGAACCAGTCAGATCTGAAAAATGTAGTAACTGAAAGAAAAACACAATAGGAGAAATTAACAGCAAACGAGGTGATAAAGAAGAATGCATCTCATATCTAGAAGACAGAATTAATGCAATTTACTCAATCAGAAAAATGTTAAAAACATTAAAAAAGAAAGCTAGAAACATTTAGGGGAACTCTGTTAAAATCAAACATAAAACATTTGCACTATAGAAGCTCCAGGAGGAAACAAGACAGAAAATGGTCAGAATGTTATTTAATAAAATTATGGCTAAAAACTTCCCAAAACTGAAGAAGGAAACAGATATCCAGGTATAAGAAGTGCAAAGGGTACCAAACAATAAGAACCTAAACAGACACATACCAAGACATATCATAAGAAAAATGGGAAAAGCTAACGATTAAGAGAGGATTCTAAAGGCAGCAAGACAAAACAAAGTTATATATAAGGAAACCCCCATAAGGCTATCAGCTGATTTATCTGCAAAAACTTTGCAGGCTAGAAGGCATGATATATTTAAAATACTGAAAGAAAAATACCTGCAACCTAAGCTATGGTTTTTCCAGTGGTCATGTGTGATGTGAGTTGGATGGTGAAGAAAGCTGAGTGCCGAAGAACTGATGCTTTTGAACTGTGGTGTTGGAGAAGACTCTCGAGAGTCCCTTGGACTGCAAGGAGATCCAACCAGTCCATCCTAAAGGAGATCAATCCTGGGTGTTCATTGGAAGGACTGATGCTGAGGCTGAAGCTCCAATACTTTGGCCACCTCATGCGAAGAGTTGACTCATTGGAAAAGACCCTGATGTTGGAAGGGATTGGGGGCAGGAGAAGAAGGGGATGACGGAGGATGAGATGGCTGGATGGCATCACTGACTTGATGCACATGAATTTGCATGAACTCTGGGAGTTGGTGATGGACAGGGAGGCCTGGCATGCTGTGATTCATGGGGTTGCAAAGAGTCAGACATGACTGAGCAACTGAACTGAACTGAACTGAAGACATTCTATCTGGTAAATTGTAATTCAAAATTGAGGGACTTTCCTGGTGGTCCAGAGAATTAGAATCTGTGCTCCCAATACATGGGAACCAGGTTCAATTCCTGGACAGGGAACTAAGATCCCACATACTGCAACAGAGTTTGAATGCCACAACTACGCACTCTAGAGCCTGCATACCATGACTAGAGAAGCCTATTTACCACAACTATTGAGCCCACGAACTCCAGAGACCTCACATCACAACTACGGAGCCCATGTGTTGCCCATGTTTCTTAATTAGTCCACACACTTTAATTCAAGAACTCCATGTTCTGTAACAAGGACCCAGCACAGCAAAAATAAACAACAATAATAATTAATCAATTATATAGTTCATAATTGAAAGAGAGATGAACTTATCAGATAAGCAAAAACTAAAGGAGTTCATCAATACTAAAACACCCTAAAATAAATGTCAAAGGATCTTCTCTAAGTGGAAATAGAAGGCTACAAAAAGATGTATCTATGAAAGGAGAAGTGACCTAGTTAAAAAAAAAAAAAAAATATATATATATATATAAAATATAGGCTGAAGATAAGCCACTTATGTAAGCTAGTATGAAGATTAAAATAATACAATATAAAATCATCTTTATAAGCATTAAAGAAATATGCAGATGTAAAATACAACAAGACCAAAATATGTGGGGGAGGGAAGTGAAAAGTATAGATTATTTGCAATATATTTGAACTTAAATGACTATCAGATTAAGACAAGCAGATATGGTTGTATGTTAACATTTATGAACTGCATGATCACCACAAATCAAAAACCTACAATAGATACACAAAAATGAAAGAGGAAATAACACAAGCATACTATTAATTAAAATCATCAAGCCACAAGGGAAGAAGTGATTAACAAAACAACAAGCTCCTCCTATATGCTGCTTACAAGAGACTCATTCCAGAATTAAAAACACAGATTGAAAGTTAGGGAATGGAAAAAGGTACTTTATGCAAATGGAAAAGACAAGAAATCAGGAGTAGCAATATTCATCTCAGACGAAGTACACTCTAAAATAAATTCCTGTCACTAAGTCGTGTCTCACTCTTTGTGATCCCATGGACTGTAGCCCACCAGGCTCCTCTGTCCATGGAATTTTCCAGGCAAGAATACTGAAGTGAGCTGTCATTTACTTCTCCAGGGGGTCTTCTTGGCCCAGGAATCAAACCCTTGTCTCCTATGTCTCCTGAATTGCAGGCAGATGTTTTACCCACTTAGCCATCAGGGAAGCCCACTTAAAGATATCAGCTATATTCTAGGTAATGTGCCTGCATGCATGGCAAGTCACTTTAGTCAAGTCCAACTCTTTGCAACCGTATAGACTGTAGCCCACCAGGCTCCTCTGTCCATAGGATTCTCCAGGCAAGAATACTGGAGGGAGTTGCCATGCCCTCCTCTAAGGGATCTTCCCAACCCAAGGATCAAACCAACATCTCTTACATCTCCTGTACTGCAGGCTGATTCTTTACAGCTGAGCCACAAGGGAAGACAAAGAAGGACATTACAAAATAATATAGGGATCAATAAAAGAGGGTATAATACTCTTTAATGTATATGCACCTAATACAGGAGAATTTAAATATGTAAGACAAGTATTAATGGACATAAAGGGAGAAATTGACAATAATGCAATAGTAGGAGACTTTAACACCCTACTGACATCAATGGACGGATCATCCAGACAGAAAATCATTATAAAGAAATGGAGACTTTAAATGAAATATTAGGCCAATTGGACTTAATAGATATTTACAGGACATTAGAGCAAATAAAAGAGCAAAATACACATTCTTTTCAAGTGTACATGGACATTCTCCAGGATACAGCATATGCTAGGCTGCAAGAGGAAAGTAACTGTATCAAGTAATTTTTCTAGCCACCATGATATTAAACTAGAAATCAATTACAGGACAGAAAAATAGGTGAAAAATACAAACATGTAGAGACCAAACAACATAGTATCCAAAAGCCAATGAGTCAAAGATGAAATCAAAAAGAAAATCAGAAAAAAAAAAAAAAACTTAAGACAAATGAAAATGGAAATGCAACTTTCTACAATCTATGGGATTCAGCAAAACCAATTCTAACCTTAAGAAACAAACAGAAACCCCAAATAAACAAACTTACTTGCCATTTAAAAGAACTAGAAAAAGAACAAAGCCCAACATTATCAGAAAGAAGGAAATAATAAAGATCAGAGAAGAAGTAAATGAAATACAAATAAAATAATAATAATAAAGATTAAAGAAACAGAAAGATGGCTTTTTGAAAAGATGGAAAGTTTGGAAAACCTTTAGCTAGGCTTATCAAAAAAATAAAATCAAATAAATAGTGAAGATCAAAATAAGTAACATAAAAAATGAAAGAGGATACAAAACAACCAACATTATAGAGATACAAGAAAATCATAAGAAAATACTATAGTTATGTCAACAAATTGGACAACCTAGAAAAAATTGACAAATTTCTAGAAACATAATCTGCCAAGACTGAATCAGGGAGAAATAGACAATCTAAACAAACTGATCTATCTACAAATTCAGTTTCACTGAATTTAAAAAAAAAAAAAAAAAACTTCTGGTAAACAAAAGTCCAGGACCAGACAGGTTCAGAGAAATTCTAACAAACATGTAAAGAAAAGTTAATTCCTATCCTTCTCAAACTATTCCCAAAAACTAAATAGGAGTGAACACTCTCAAATTCATCCTATGAGGTCTCTATTACCTTGATACCAAAAACAATACCAACTACAAAAAAAAAAAAAAAAAAGAAAGAAAACTACTTACTGATTTCTCTGATAGATATAGATGCAAAAGTATTTAACAAAATATTAGCAAATTAAATTCAAACTATATAAAAAGGATCATACAGTATTATCAATTAAACTTTATTTTAGGGATGCTAGGATGGGTTAATACAAATCAATCAGTATGATATACCACATTAAAAATAGGAAGGTAAAAATCACATGATCATCTCAATAGATGCAGAAAAAGCATCTGACAAAATTAAAAATCCATTCATGGTTAAAATAACTATCCTTAAAATTGGTATAAAGGGTGCACATCTCAACAAATAAGAGGCCACTTATGACTAACCCACAGCTAACATTAACTCAACTGTGAAAAGGTGAAAGTTTTTCCTCTAAAATCAGAAACAAGACAAGGATGTCCACTCTTAACACTTCTATTTAACACAGAATTGGAAGCAAGAGCAAGAAATAAAAACATCTATATTGGAAGGAGGAACTGCCAATATTTGCAGTCACATTAAAGTGTATATAGAATTAATATATTAATTCAGCAAGGTTTCAAGGAAAGATTAATATACAAATATCTGTTACTTTTTGTGCACTAATAATGAACTTTCTAAAGGAGAAACAAGAAAACAACCTTGTTGAAAATTTCATCAAAAATCATAAAATACCTCAGAATAAACTTAACCAAGGAGGAGAAAGACTATACATAAAAGACTAAAAAAACAAAACAAAACAAAACAAACAAACCAAAAAAAACACTTATGAAGTGATGAAGGAAACTGAAGGTGATACAAAAAAATAGAAAGATATACTGTGTTCTCGAATTGAAATAATTAATGCTGTTAAATATCCATACTACTTAAAGCACTCTACAAATTTAGCGCAGTCTCTATCAAAATACGATTATATCTTTTGGAGAACTAAAACCAACACTCATAAATGTTACATGGAACCATAGGGGCTTTCTTGGTGGCTCAGTGGTAAAACATCTGCCTGCAATGCAGGAGACCATCTACAATTAAGGAGACATGGGTTCAATCCCTGGGTCAGGAAGATCCCCTGGAGGAGGAAATGACAACGCATTCCAGTATTCTTGCCTGGGAAACCCCAAAACACAGGAGCCTGGAGGGCCACAGTCCATAGGGCCACAAGAGTTGGACAGGATTTAATGATTAAACCACCACCACTATCCCATGAAACCATAAAAGACCCAAATTACCAATGTGATATTGAGGAAAAAGAACAAAACTGGAGGTATCACACCCCATGATTTCATACTATACTACAAAGCTACAGTAATAAAAACAGTATAGTACTAGCACAAAAACAGACACCTAGATAAAGAAAACTGAATAGAGAGCCCAGGAATAAACCTACACAAAAGAAGCAAGAATGCACAGGGAGAAAAGATAGTCTGTTCAATAAGTGGTATTGGGAAAATGATTCCATATAAAAGAATAAAATTAGAATATTTTCTCACAGCTTACAAAAAATAAATTCAAAATGGATTAAAAGACCTAAATATATGACCCGAAACCATAAAACTCCTAGAAGAAAACACAGGTTAAATATTTCTTGAATATGGAGATATTATTTGGATCTGTCTCCTCAGGCAAAAGAAACGAAAGCAAAACAACAGCAAGAACAATGAGACCTAAATAAATTAAAAGTTTTTTGCACACCAAAGGAAACAGACAGAAAGATGAAAAGATGACTTACTGACCAGGAGAAAATATTTGCAAATGATATGACTAAAGGAAATCAATCCTGAATATTCACTGGAAGGACTGATGCTGAACTGAAGCTCCAGTACTTTGACCACCTTATGTGAAGGGCTGACTCATCAGAAAAGACCCTGATTCTGGGAAAGATTGAAGGCAGTAGGAGAATGGGACAACAGAGGACAAGATGGTTGGATGGCATCATCAGCTCAATGGACATAAGTTGAGCAAGCTCCAGGAGTTGGTGATGGACAGGGAAGCCTGGTGTGCTATAGTCCATGGGGTCTCAAAGGATCAGACATGACTGAGCAAATGAACTGAACTGATGACTAATAAGGGCTTTGTAGCCAAAATATAGCTACATTGAGCTAGCTATATGGAGCTCATATAGCTCAATATCAAAAAGGAAACAAACAACTCAATTTAAAAAAAATGGGCAAATATCAAAATGAATCCGCCACAGGTATACATGTGTTCCCCATCCTGAACCCTCCTCCTCCATTGTGATATTTGGCAAAACTAATACAATTATGTAAAGTTTAAAAATAAAATAAAATTAAAAAAAAATAAATTAAAAATAAAATAAAAAAAAGGGCAAACAACTTGAATAGACAGATGGCCAACAGGCACAGGGAAAGATGCCAAACATCACTAATTATCAGTGAAATGCAAATCAAAACCACAGTGAGAGATATTGCCTCTTACCTGTCAGAATGGTGGTCACCAAAAAAATCTACAAATAACAAATATTGGTGAAGATTTGGAGAAAAGGGAACTCCTTCATACTATTGATGGGAATGCAAATAGGTACAGCCACTACAGGAAAAAAGTAAGGAGGTTCCTCAAAAAACTTAAAACTACCATATGATGCAGCAATTTCACTCCTAAAAAACAGCAATTTGAAAAATATACATGCACTGCAATGTTCATAGCAGCAATACAATACATAGTATTGTACTATTACAATAGTATTGTAAATAGTATTTACAATAGCCAAGATATGGAAGCAACCTAACATCTATCAACAGATGGATGGATAAAAAGATGTGGGATGTGTGTGTGTACACAATGGAATATTACTTAGCCATTAAAAGGGCTTCCCTGGTGGCTCAGACAGTAAGAATCTGTCTGCAATGCAGGAGACACAGATCTGATCTCTGGCTTGCAAAGATCCCCTGGAAAAAGGAATGGCTACCCATTGCCTGGAGAATTCCATGGACAGAGGAGCCTGACAGGTTACAGTCAATGGGATCACAAATAGTTGGACAGGACTGAGCAACGAACACTTTCACAGTCATTAAAAAGAATGGAATTCTGCAATCTGCAACAAACTGAATAGATCTAAAAGCTATTATACTCAGCAAAATAATTCAGAGAAAGATAAATACTCTATGTTACCCCATACATGTGGAATCTGAAAAAATAAACAAATGAATACAACAAAATGAACATACTCACAGATGTAAAGAACAAAGTACTGGCTACCAGTGAGGAGAGAGAAATAGGGAGGGGAAATATAGGGATAGGTGTTTGAGAGATTACAATTACTATGTATAAAATGAATAAGTGATGAAGACGTACTGTACAGCACAAAGAAAAATACCCATTATTTTGTAAAAATACATTATTTTGTATTTTAGATGTAGAATAAGCTATAAAAATATTGAATCATTATATTGTACACCTGAAACTAATATGATATGGTAAATCAATTAAACCTCAATTAAAAAAATTAAAAAGCAGATACAAAACCCAACAACAACAAATACATTTAAGTAATGCTTTTTGTTAGACAATGCTGTGGTCCTAGTGTGATTAGATTGACTAGTTTTCTGTAAGTATGGTTTCAGCGTGTCTGCCCTCTGATGCCCTCTTCCAATACCTACCGTCTTACTTGGGTTTCTCTTACCTTGGGCCTGGGGTATCTTCTCTTCATGGCTGCTCCAGCAAAGCGCAGCCATTGCTCCTTACCTTGGACGAGGGGTATCTCCTCACCGCAGCCCTTCCTGACCTTCAACGTGGGATAGCTCCTCTAGGCCCTCCTGCACCCGCGCAGCCACGGCTCCTTGGACATGAAGTTGGTCCTCCCGGCCACCGCCCCGGCCTCGGGCGTGGGGTTGCTCCTCCCGGCAGCCGCCCCTGGCCTCGGGCTTAGGTGGTTTACACGTTAGTTACATTCTAAAGGCAACCAACATTGGCATCCTCATCTTTCCTATGTCATCTCTAACTTCAACACTTTGGGGAAGGGTCCTGGGATGGGTGGGCTGGGCAGACCCCTCTCTCCCCCTATCAAAGATGCACAGAGCCAGTTAAACGGGAGCATGTAATGATGCGGAGGTCTCTCTGCTGGACACCTCCCTCTTTCAGAGTACTCCCTGGTGCTCTGTAGTTCAGTGTTAACCAAACCCAGCCTGTGGTCCAAGACCCAGGCTGCTTCCCCATCACTCAGAGCTCTCAGATTTCCCCTGGGAAGTTGTTCTGAGAACCATTCAGTCTGGTGTCTAAAAATTCCTCCTTCACATACAGTTAGGTATCCCTTTGTCTCATTTCATTCCCCTCTTCTTTTTTTGTACCACTACTCCAACATCTGCTGGATCATGGAAAAAGCAAGAGAGTTCCAGAAAAACATCTGTTTCTGCTTTATTGACTATGCCAAAGCCTTTGACTGTGTGGATCACAATAAACTGTGGACAATTCTGAAAGACATGGGAATACCAGACCACCTGATCTGCCTCTTGAGAAATTTGTATGCAGGTCAGGAAGCAACAGTTAGAACTGGACATGGAACAACAGACTGGTTCCAAATAGGAAAAGGAGTTTGTCAAGGCTGTATATTGTCACCCTGTTTATTTAACTTATATGCAGAGTACATCATGAGAAACGCTGGACTGGAAGAAACACAAGCTGGAATCAAGATTGCCGGGAGAAATATCAATAACCTCAGATATGCAGATGACACCACCCTTATGGCAGAAAGTGAAGAGGAACTAAAAAGCCTCTTAATGAAAGTGAAAGAGGAGACTGAAAAACTTGGCTTAAAGCTTAATATTCAGAAAATGAAAATCATGGCATCTGGTCCCATCACTTCATGGCAAATAGATGGGGAAACAGTGGAAACAGTGGCTGATTTTATTTTGGGGGGCTCCAAAATCAGTGCAGATGGTGACTGCAGCCATGAAATTGAAAGACACTTACTCCTTGGAAGAAAAGTTATGACCAACCTAGATAGCATATTCAAAAGCAGCGACATTACTTTCCCAACAAAGTTTCGTCTAGTCAAGGCTATGGTTTTTCTAGTGGTCATGTATGGATGTGAGAGTTGGACTGTGAAGGAAGGCTGAGAGCCGAAGAATTGATGCTTTTGAACTGTGGTGTTGGAGAAGACTCTTGAGAGTCCCTTGGACTGCAAGGAGAGCCAACCAGTCCATTCTGAAGGAGATCAGCCCTGGGATTTCTTTGGAAGGAATGATGCTAAAGCTGAAACTCCAGGACTTTGGCCACCTCATGTGAAGAGTTGACTCATTGGAAAAGACTCTGATGCTGGGAGAGATTGGGGGCAGGAGGAGAAGGGGACGACAGAGGATGAGATGGCTGGATGGCATCACTGACTCGATGGACGTGAGTCTGAGCGAACTCCGGGAGTTGGTGATGGACAGGGAGGCCTGGCGTGCTGCAGTTCATGGGGTCGCAAAGAGTCGGACACGACTGAGCGACTGATCTAATCTGGATGCTTTTTGTTGCTTTTATTTATAGTATTCAATTGATGTTGCATATACACAGTTAAATCAGTTGCCTAATGTGGCATTATAAAACCACAGAAAAGCTTACATTATGTAAATAATATATAACCCATTTTGTCATATTTTTAACAGTCATATTAAATAGTTAGGAAATATATTTTCCTGAAATATGCAAAATTTTAGTTACCTGACCAAAGGCACTAAGCAACTCTTGGGTTGAAACAGGATACCAAACAAAGGTCTGGCCTACTTCTCTATTTTCAGGGCAACAGGGTGAAAGCAGTGATGATAAGGCATTCCCAGGCCCAATCTATGAATGTGTGAAATAAAACACGTTCTTGTGGTGCCACAAGCCTTTTAAGGCAGTTTTATCCACACTAAAATGAACAACAAAGGGAACGTGGGTTCTGGTCTCATGAGAGCCATGCTTTCTAATGTTTCTATTAGAAATACACTCTGCCTTCAACTCCCCATAGCAACATTATTATGAGCATGATTTTATGTGGATAAATTACTACTATATTTCAGCCACACAGTGGTTTAAATAGGCTTTTGTGAGCTGCACTGCAGATATTGTCACCTCATATACTGGTGCTACTATAGAAAAATGAATTTTGACTCTGAGCTAAAAATTTTAAAAAGACATTTTGTTGACATGGAAAATATAATCTAGTAAAGTCCTTTTAATTCTCATGATTGAAAATTTGATCATGACAGTTTTTGAGTAGAAATGGGGATTTTCTTCTCATAAGTGCCACATATGCATACTTATCTTCATAATTTATCTATTGAAATATTTTCACAATCTATTAGACTGACACATAAAATAGCTAATATTTGCATTACAAAAATGGCTATTTTATATAGTATAATTTCATATACATATAAGAACCAGTCCCACTCTCCATTCATTAATGCAAACCTATTCTCTATTTCCCATAATATAAAAGGAACACTCAGTTATATACCATTTTGAACATTTTGATTAATTTCATTTTCATTCAATCATTATTTATTCATTATTCCCTTTGTGCCAAGCACATTCTTTTTTTTTCTGTTTAATAAAAGTAAAACACATTTATAACAGATGTGTTAAATACAGAAACATAATAAAGATCATCAATAATTTCAGAAATGCTGCTGATAATTTTGCAACTCTTCTGATTTTAGAAATATATGGTTAAAGGGAACTCTTACACATTGTTATTGGGAATGTGGTTTGGTACAGTCATGCTGCAGTACAGTACAGAGGTTCCTTAAAATACTAAAAATAGAGCTAACATATGACCCTGCAATTCCACTCTTGGGCATATATTCAGAAAAAATCATGTTCCAAAAGGATGCATGCATCTCAACTCCATTGCAGCATTGTTTACAATAGCCAAGACAAGAAAGTAACCTAAATGTCCATTGACAGGGGATAAAGAAGATGTGGAACATATATCCAACGGGATGCATGCTCATTTGCTCAATCATGCCCAGCTCTTAGCAACCCTATATGCTGTAGTCTCCCACCTTCTCTCCATGGCACTTTCCAGGGAAGAATACTGGAGTGGGTTTCCATTTCCTTCTCCAGGGGATCTTCCTTTCCCAGGGATCAAACCCATGTCTCCTGCATTGCAGACAAATTCTTTACCACTGAGCCACTTGGGAAGCCCACACAATAGGGTGCTGCTGCCGCTGCTGCTGTTTAACCATTAAGTTGTGTCCAACTATTCATGACCCCATGGACTACAGCCCGTTAGGCTTCTCTGTCCATGAGATTTCCCAGGCAAGAATATTGGAGTGGATTGCCATTTCATTCTCCAGGGGATCTTCCCTACCCAGGGATTGAACCTATGTCTCCTGCTTGGCAGGCAGATTCTTTACCACTGAGCCACCTGAAAATCCCCACACAATGGGATATTTGTCATTAAAAATAATGAAATAATGTCCTTTGCAGCCACATGGATGGATGTAGAGATTGTCATACTGAGTGAAGTCAGACAGAGAAAGACAAATGTCATATGATATCCCTTATTTGTGGACTCTAAAAAGAAATGGTACAAATGAACTTATTCACAAAACAGAAACAGACTCACAGACTTAGAGAACAAGCTTATGGTTACTGGAGTTTGGGAGGGTGGGGAGAAGAGATAGGGAGTTTGAGATCAACATGTGCACGTTTCTGTATTTAAAATGGATAATCAACTAGGTTCTATTATATAACACAGGGGGCTCTGCTCAAAGTTATGTGGCAGCCTAGATGGGAGAGGAGTTTGGAGGAGAATGGCTATATGTTGCTCTGCTGTATGCCTAAAAATATCATATTGTTAATCAGCTATACTCTAATATAGAATAAAAAGTTTAAAAATAAATATATGTGCTTAAAAATGGGATCACAATATATATTCAGTTTTAATTTTTAAATATTTATATTACAACTCTCTTGTATCATGAACTATTCTTAGCATACAGACATGTCAACTACTGACAGTCTCCCATAGTATGTTTACACCAATACTTCACAATTCTACTCCAGCTTTTGGATAGCTGTCTGTTTCTAATTTCTCTCTGCAACATGATGAAATGAGTGCTCTTGCATATAAACATTGCATGCATCTCTAATTCAATCTGAAAGAAAATATTTTCTTAGAAATGGACTTTCTGGGTTAAAGAGTAAATCTTTTTCTTTTTTTTCATTAGATATGTCTTTTATTTTTAAAAGGGCATATTCATTGCAAAACCCTCAAATAATGCAGAAGCACGTGACTATGGGAGAATAGTCAGAGAGCTGCAAAACTGCAATATTGCTGGCTTTGAAGATAGAGGAAAGGCCATCAGCCAAAGAATGTGGGCAGCTCTAGAAGCTGGAAAAGACAAGGTAACAGATTTTCCCCCATCGAAGCTCCAGAATGGAACCAGGCCCTGCTGACATCTTGCCTTTTAGCTCAGGTAACCCATTTTGGACCACTGACTGTAGATGATAAATTTACACTGCTTGGTTACTAAGCTTGTGGTATTTTGTTATGGCACAATAATTTGTAGCATATTTGTGAATAACACATTTGTTTGTCCACTTACTTTTTTAATAGGTATTTGTGTTTTTTCTTCATTCAGTGTTTTACAAAGATAGTTACTATTAACATTAGTTTACAACTCTTGCTATTGCTCTTGATTGAATTCATAGGAGCTGGAATCACCCATTTCTGTGGTAATTTTGTAAATAATTCTTACTAAAGAATGTACAAAAGCTGTAGCATTTTATTATACAATCCCTACAAAGTAAATAAGAGCTCCAACTGCTGCACATCTTCACTAATACCTGGTCTTATCAGACTTGAAATTTTAGTCATTTAATGAGTGTGAAGTGTTATCACAGTTTTTAAAACAGTTTAATAAGATATAATTCACATACCATAAAATTAACTCACTTAAAAGGTATAATGACAGTTTTGAGCATATTCAAAAGATGTACAAGCATCAATACAATTAATTTAGAACATTTGCATCACTCCAAATAGAAACTCCAAACCTAATAGCACTTACTCCCGTCGTTGCCCCAAATTCTTTACTCCCAACCACCACCCAAACATAGACAATCAGTCACCTATTTTCTATTTTATAGATTTGTTTATTCTGGATGTTTCATATAAGTGGAATCATACAATATGTGATCTTCTGTTATGTATTTATTTCACTGAAATAGTAATTTCAATTTTTATCCACATTCTAGTATGTATCATTATTCTTTTTATTGCTAACATTCCATTGAATAAAACACCTTATTTAACTTACCCATTCATCTGTTGAGAATTATTTAAAACTTTTTCCATTATGAATAATGCTGATATTAACATTTGTGTACAAGTTTTTGTTGAGAAGTATGTTTTCTTTAATCTTGGATATATGCTAGGAGTGGAATTTCTAGGCTATACAGTAACTCCAAATTGTTGTAAAAAGTAGGTGCATCATTCCACATCCCTACCAGCAATGAGTGAAGATTTCAGTTTCTCCAAATCCTTATCAATACTTGCTATTGTGTGTGAGTGTGTTTTAATGATAGACATTCTAGTTGGGTATGAAGTACTATCACTTTGTGATTTGGTTTACATTAATCTAATCATTAAGGATGCTGAAATATATTTACATGTGCCAATTTTCCATGTTTACCATTTTTGGGGAAATTTCTTTTTCAATCATTTGCTCATTTTTCATTTGGGTTTTTTATATCATTACAGTTATTTATTTATTCTGGCTACAGGTTCCTTGTCATATATATTATTTGCAAATGTTCTCTACCATTTATTACGCTGTGTTTTCATTTTCTTCACTGTGTCCTTTGAAATACAAAAGTTTTTAATTATGCTGAAATAAAAATTTTATCTTCTCTTTTGTCACTTGTGCTTTTCATTACTATTAGTTTGGTAGTAAGTTTTAAAGTCAGGAAATGTGGGTGTCCCAGGCTTGCTGTTTGTTTTTAAGATTGCTTTCACTATTTTTCATCCTTTGAATTTTCATATGAATTTTAGGCTCATATTGTCAGTTCAGCAAAAGCATTCAGACGATATTTGATAGTGATTGTCTTGAATCTAGAGAATAATTTAGGCACTACTGTTATTGAAACAATACTGTCTTCTGATAAATGTACATGTAATATCTTTCCATATGTTTAAATCTTCTTTAATATCAACAGTTTTGTTATTTTTGTTTTCAACGTCCAAATCATGTACTTGTTTTGCTTCTTTCTAAATATTTTATTTTTCCTGCTATTATAAATGGAATTGATTTCCTAATTTCAGTTTTGGATTATTCATTACTAGTACATAGAACAGAGAAGGTAATGGCACCCCACTCCAGTACTCTTGCTTAGAAAATCCCATGGATGGAGGAGCCTGGTGGGCTGCAGTCCATAGGGTCACACAGAGTTGGACACGACTGAAATGACTTAGCATAGCATAGTACGTAGAAATACAATTGATTTTTGCACTCTCACCTGTACTCTAAAAGTCTGCTGAACTTATTAGTTCTAATAGTTTTATTGAATTCTTTAGCATTTTCCATATACAAGATCATGTCATCTGCAATAGAATTTTATTCCTTCCTTCTTTTCCAATATTGATGCCTTTTATTTCTTTCACTTGTCTAACTGTCAGGGCTAGAACTGTAGTACAATGTTAAATAAAAGTAGTTAGAGTTGGCATCATTGTCTTTTCTTAAACTTAAAGGTGAATCATTTAGTATTTACCGTTAATTATGATGCCAGTTGTGGATTTTTCATATATGCCCTATATCCAATTGAGGAAGTTTCTTTATATTCCTAGTTTTTTAGAGTTTTTATACTAAAAGGGTATTGGACTCTTTTAAGTACTTTTTCTGCATTTGCTGATATGATCATGTGGTTTTTGTCCTTTATTCTATCAATATCCAGTATTACTCTATTTCCAAATGTTAAACCAACAACACATTTCTAGGATAAAATACACTTGGTCATAGTATACAATCTTTTAAATATAATGCTGTATGTGATTTCCTGTTTTTGATGAAGAAAATCACATCTAGACTCACAGGGATATTGATGTGTGATTTTTCTTTCCTGTTATATATTTGTCTGCTTCTGGTATCAGAGTAACACTGGCTTCACAGGATGAGTTGGTGCTTCCTCCTCCCCCTCTTGGTGTTTCCTTCTCCTTTTATAGAAGAGTTTGTTATGGACTGGTGTTAATTCTTCTTTAAATGTTAAATGGAATTCACCAGTGAGGCCTCAGACTGGCTTTTATTGGTGCGGAATTTCTTAATCATAATTTCAGTATTTAGTTTTTTATTGAGTCAGAATACCAAATTCTGTGCCCTTTCAGGGATTTGTCCATTTCATCCGAGCCATCTACTTTATTGGTGTACAATAAACTGTCAGGTATGCTCACAGTATTCCTTTAAATCCTTCTTGTTTTGTGACATTAGTAGCAATGTCCTCTCTTGTTTTAGGAATTTGAATCTTTCCTATATATATTTTTTTCAGTCTAGAAAATAATTTATTGATTCTACTTATCTTTGCAGGAGCTATTTTTGGTTTTGTTCATTTCTTTCTGTTGCTTTTCTAGTATCTATTTCCTGTATTTCTACCCTAACTTAAAAGTTATTTCCTTTTTGCTCATTGCTTTTGTTTTAGTTTCACTTTTTTTTTTTTTTTCTAGTTTCTTAAGGTAAAAGGTAAGGTTATCGGTTTGAAATTGTTCTTATTTTTAAATGTGTTTAAACATATAAGATGTTTATATACAAGATATAAATGTTCCTCTAAGCTTTTCTCTATTTATATCCTACAGTTTTGATATATTTCATGTTTGTTTTCACTCATTTCAAAGTGTTTTCTTTTTTTTTTTTTAATTTAGGAATGTGTTGTGGAATTTCCATTTTTATGGCCATTTCCATTTCCCACTATTTCTTCTGCTTTGATTTCTAATTAATTCTGTCATCTTTAGAAACATACTTTTCGGATTTCAATCATTTTAGATATATTGAGACTTGCTTTATGATCAAGAAAATGATCTCTCTTGGAAAGGGTTCCAAACATTTCCACTCTTAAGAAGACTATGTACTGTCTTGCTTTGGGGTGAAGCATTCTATCTATGTCTGCTAATGTTGCAGTTTATTATAACTTGCTTATCTTCTGTCTAGTTATAAGTAGCAATGAAAGTAGGGTTTTAAGGACTTGAACTATATTGTTGAGTGGTGTATTTCTTCCTAGAACTGTCAGTTTTTCTTCATGTATGTTTTGGGAGCTGTTTTCAGGTGAATGTATGTATATCTAGTAGGTTGACCCTTATGCCATTATAAAACATCCTTTTTTATCTCTAATAATAACACTTTTAAAAATGTCTGTTTTATAAGATACTAGTATAGCCACTTGAACTTTGAAATGGTTGCTATTTGCAATATATTTTCCCACCTTTTTCTTTTCAAGCTTCTTGTATCTTTGAATCTAAAATGTGTCTGTAGTAGACAAAATATAATTGGATCTTGCTTTTCTATCCTGTCTGTCAGTCTCTGTCTTTGATTATACTATTTAATCCTTTCACATTTCATGCTATTATTGATAACACTGGATTTATCTCTGTTATTTGCCTTTCTGTTTTCTCTATGCATTACATCATTTTGTTCCTTGGATCCTCTTTTATTGCTTTATTTTGTATTGAAGGAATACTTCATAATGAAATACTTTAATTTTTTCATGTTTTTCTCCAATATTTTTGTATTAATTTCTTAGTGAGTTCTCTAGAGCATATATTTATCTTATCAGAACCCACTTCAAGTTTATACTAGATTAATTCCAATGAACTATAGAAATGGTAGTCCTTTATACTTCTGTTTCCCCTTCCCCCTTTTTTATTCAGTTATATAAACTGCATGTATATGTGTTACAAGTCCAACAATATACTGATGTAATTATTACCTTCTGTAATCTTATATCTTTTTAAAAAGCTGAGAGAGAATAATATTCTCATACATACATTTGCAAGTTTGATTATATTATCCTTCTTATTTACCATTTCTGATTCTCT
Source organism: Bubalus kerabau (assembly GCF_029407905.1). Lineage (NCBI taxonomy): Eukaryota > Metazoa > Chordata > Mammalia > Artiodactyla > Bovidae > Bubalus > Bubalus kerabau. Next base: position 99,105,541 of record NC_073627.1, on the reverse strand, counting down.
TCATATGTTTCTGTGAATTCAAATTAATTATTTGGTGTCATTCCCTTATTCTAATGCAGCTTTGTACCAACCCACTTCCTTTGTGCTATTATATAATTATATACACATTATATTATGCAATAGCTTTTTAATCAGTTGACAGAAGAAATATGCAATTATAGTGTCTTTTAAAAGCACCACTAATTACCTTTACCAGTGCTTCTATTTTTTCATGTGGATTTGAATTACTTTCTGGTATCACTTGCTTTCAGCCTAAATGTTTTCAGCCTTTAATGTTTAATAAAGCATTTCTGCTAGAAACAAATGCCCCCCCCCACTCCCTACCCTCTCTCTCTCTTTCTCCTCTTTCTCTCGCTCTCACGCACTCACGCATGCACACAAAAACACAATCCAGGAATGTCTTTTTATTTTCCCTTCATTTCTAAATATTGAATATTTTATTTGAGAGGATTTCAGATTCATATGTAATTGTAAGAAATGAGACAATAATCTATTGTATTACCATTATTCAGTTTCTCCAATGTCTCGGATTTGCAAAACTATAGTATAACATCAAAACTAACTATTGAAAATGATACAGTCAAGACACAGAAAAATTATTTAACCATAAATTTTGCTCATGTCCTTATATAGCCACTCAACACCATCTCCTCTTTAACCCCTTTCAAACACTGACCCATAATCTGGTTCTATCATTTTATAATTTCAAGCATGTTATATAAATAAGAGCTTTACCATTGGTGTAGTGGTAAAGAATACACCTGAGATTGAAGGAGATGCAAGACACACAGGTTCAATACCTGGGTTGGAAAGATCCCCTGGAGAAGGAAATAGTAACCTGCTTCAGTATTCTTGCCCAGAAAATTCTATGGACAGAGGAGACTGGTGGGCTACATTCCATGGAGTTGCAAAGAGTTGGACATGACTGAGTGATTGAGCACACACATACACACAGATAAATACAGTCACACAGTATGTAATCTTTTGAGAACATTGAGATTGGCCATTATTTGTCAATAAAATTTTCTGGAAGTTATAGGTTGTTTTCTGTATTCACAGTAATTTCTTTTCACTTTATACTCTGTATTGCATGGTGGTGGTATTTTAGTTGCTCAGTTGTGTCCAACTCTTGGGACCACATGGACTGTTGCCCACCAGGCTCCTCTGTCCATGAAATTTTCCATGCAAGAATACTGGAGTGGGTTGCCATTTCCTTCTCCAGGGGATCTTCCCAGCCCAGGGATTGAACTTGGGTCTCTTATATCTCCTGTATTGCAGGTGGATTCTTTACCAAAAATTATATTCTGTGTTCAATAGTAAAAATGGACCAGTTTAATTATCTACCAGAGAAAGACATCTGAATTGCTTCCAAATAAACTGCCAAAATATTTACATACAGGTTTTTGCCTAGAGATTTCAGCATTATTTGGGATAAATGCCCAAGAATCCTATTGCTAGGCTATATATGATAGTTTTATATAGAGTTTATTAAGACACTCCCAGAGTGTTGGTACTCTTTTATATTCCCATCGAAAAAGTCATGAGAGATCTAACTTCTCATTTTTACCAGCATTTGGTGTTGCTATTATATCTATTCAAAAATTATATCAACTCAATATTATGCAATATATAAAATGCTGTTAAGCAAATGCACTGTAATTTTAAGTTTGACATTTATGTTTCCATCTTCATTACTGTCTTCTCTATTTTCATATAATCAAGTGCCTGCTGAACTATGGGAGTGAATGAGAAATTTTCTAAATTCTTCAATTACTTGGATTTTAAAAAAAATATTCATACTAATTCATTAAGCAGGAGTCAGAAAACCATGGCCTACAGGACGTATCTCGCCTGTTACTTATGTTTAAGAATTTTTTATTGGCAGTTCTATTTCCAGTTTTTTTAAGGAATTTCCACACTGTTCTCCATAGTGGCTGTACTAGTTTGCATTCCCACCAACAGTGTAAGAGGGTTCCCTTTTCTCCATACCCTCTCCAGCATTTATTGCTTGTAGACTTTTGGATAGGAACAGAGCCACTCTCATTTGCTTACATATTATCTATAGTTTTCTCTATGTCACCAAGGCAGAGTTGAGTAATTGCAACAGAGGTCTTCTGACCAACAAGATAAAATATTTGCTATTTGGCCCTTTACAGAAAAAGTTTGCCAACCCCCGTTACAAAGATTTTTTCTTTGAAATACCTTTGTTATGGCTGATATTTCTCTGTTAATTCTCCTTACAGAGGCACAGGTTCCAATATTGGAAATGAGGTGGTGTTTTCCAGATATTATGGAATTTTTCTCTGAGTCCATGAAATTAAGATAGATTTGAAAGAAAGTAATTTGGATTTATTTTGCTAGTTTGCATATCAGATATCAAATAATGGGTAAAGTGTAAGAATAGAATTAGAGTCAGCAACAGTCATGACTGTTAACTTTAGCTTTATACTAAGAATTTCCCTCATTTAGCTTACCCAAGATTTACTGACAGCATTATCTAAAATTTTGCCAGACTGTAATTAGGAGCATAGATGTCATCGCCAACTCAATGGACGTGAATTTGAGCAAACTTTAAGGAGACAGTGAAAGACAGAGGAGCCTGGTGTACTGCAGTCCATGGAATCAAAAAGGGTTGGACACAATTTAGTGACTGAACAAGAACAATGACATTTGCCCTAACATGACCAAATTCAAGCTGGGAGTAAGCTGAAGTTTTGATTCCTAGGTTGATGAAGAAACTTATGTACTCATGATTGTCAAGGGTCTAAATTCCATCCTTTTCCTGACATATCTGAATTAAGATTCCTCTTCTACCTATGTTCCCAGGCAAGATTCCTTCATATTCTGGTATTAAGGGGGTGAACTGATAATGAATTTTCTGGTTTCTAGAGTGTCACTACTTTTTAAAATTCAATTTTAAAAATATGTTGATCATTTCAATGAGGATGTCAAAATGAGCAGGAAAAGAATACAACCTTAGGTTACCATCTTGCCAGAAGTCAACAGGATATTACTAAGAGAAAAGGAAAGGAAGAGAGAGAGAGGGAAAGGAAGAGAAAGAAAAAAGAAACCGCCACTTTTTCAAAGGGTAAAAAATTAAAGATCAAAAATAAAGCAATAATAGTAAATAAGCAACCCTGGAAGCAAAGTGATATCCAGGGACCTCTGACCACATCAAAGCCTAGCGCAGGCTTAACCAGGTAGGGATTGAGCTTTGTCATGCAGGGTAAACACAGAACACATAAGAAGTGGCATCCTCTCGGTGATTATTTTTGCATCTCTTGTGCTTCATGTCAGAGTTCATTTGACCTCAAAAGAAAAGGAAAACCCAAAGATAAATATTTATACTACACAGAAAACCAAGTAAAATCCAGCTTCACAAGGCAAATCCTTTTTGTCCACTAGGGAGTATCTTCAACAATGAATGAAGCAAAAAATAAAAGTCAAGCTTGATGTATGCCATACAGGCTACCTGCAAAGCTGGTTTGATTTACATATCCCAATTTAATCTCACATTATCCCAAGGCACATAACAGATTTACATACAATCATAAAACATTCACACCTGAGAAATAATCCTTATATGAATTGTTTTCAATGATTTTAGGGTCATACAACCTTTTGAGAATTTATAATGGCTATGGAGATTCATTGCAGAAAAAAAAAAATGCTTATAATTTCGGGGATTTCAAACATCTTGTTGTCCAATACTTGTTCTAAAGAAATTTTGTAAAAGAGCAAAAAAATAAATAAATTTGGTGCTGTCCATATTCTCATTGCAATGTGTTTTTTTGTTTGTTTTTTTTTAAACAGTTGGTGTTGTTCTATAACATAATGAACCACAGAGAGATTTTCACTGATGTTTAAGTTTACTTAACAACGATGCCTGAAGTTGTTTGTTGTTAGTGTTATTTTCTATTTTAAAGCTAGACTGTCTTTCCCCACAACCCCCTCTCCCCTGCCCAGATGCCATAAAGAACCATACTACTCATTCGGTCCAGTTTTGCTGTATTTAAATTCTGACAACAGAGAGAAAATAGAAGGGGGAAACAATGATTAATTATGGTATCTAAATTAGTCCCCACATTCCAAATGAGCATTTCTCACCATAATAACTTGAAGTGGTTTAAAGACTTCAAACAGAGCAGTTTGTATCTTATATATAATTCATGCAAAATTGAGCTCCTGTCATTAGTTGGAGTAATCTGCCTTAGTCTTCCTTCTTTGAAATACTGTGATATTGAATTGCAGAGCTCAAACAGTAGAGGAACTTTATACGGATCTCATTTAATTCACAGACCTAAATCACTCACACCATTTCTTTGATGTATTTCTCACTTCTACCAAAACCTTTGCTCATCTTCAGTGGTATTATCATATCAGTCTATGATTATCTCAAACTGCTTTTGGGATAAATTTCAACACCTCAAATATGCTCATTAATTGCTTCAACACTTTCTAATTTCTTAATTTTCCAGTTCCTACTGTTTCCCTAGGAAAGCACACATAAGAGGATAGAGGGCTGTCCAATGTACTGATATATTAAAAAAGTGAAAAAGTCAATGATGTTAAGTATAACTATGGTGCCAGTCAACTCCTGTTTCAACACAATAGTCTTTTAACAACTTATGTAATACATATTAGCCTGACTCTTGCAGTTATAGATATCACCCTCATATGTAAGATAAAGGTAGTAAGATCTTATGGTGAATGGTGTCGGATTCACGATCTCTGAAGAAGATTTAGCTTAGGGACCAGGGAACAGGCTTGATAATGCAAGAGTTTTTGTATAGCAGTTTTATTAAAGTATAAATAGGGACAGAGAAAGCTTCTGACATAGACATCAGAAAGGGGATGGAGAGTGCTCCTCTCGCTAGTCTTAGCAAGAGAATTATAAACTTTTTAAATAAGTTTGTACAACAATGAAAAGAATGTATCAAAGAGGTAACACTTTTACCAGATCCACTCCCACAATTTACATTTTAAGATAACAGGATTAGAATTTAATAATAGAAAGATTTTTACCAGACTTACTCCTATAATACACATTCTAAAAAATCAGGATTAGTCAGAAGGTTTTCAAGAAGGAGAAACTGTCCTTAAGCAGGATATATAGTTGCTATATTATCCTTCAGTTCAGTTCAGTTCAGTCGCTCATTCGTGCCGACTCTTTGCGATGCTATGAATCGCAGCACGCCAGGCCTCCCTGTCCATCACTATCTCCCGGAGTCCACTCAAACTCATGTCCATCGAGTCGGTGATGCCATCCAGCCATCTCATCCTCTGTCATCCCCTTTTCCTCCTGTCCCCAATCCCTACCAACATCACAGTCTTTTCCAACGAGTCAACGCTTTGCATGAGGTGGCCAAAGTACTGGAGTTTCAGTTTTAGCATCATTCTTTCCAAAAAATCCCAGGGCTGATCTCCTTTACAATGGACTGGTTGGATCTCCTGGCAGTCGAAGGGACTTTCAAGAGTCTTCTACAATACCACAGTTCAAAAGCATAAGTTCTTTGGCGCTCAGCTTTCTTCACATTCTAAATCTCACATCCATACATGACCACTGGAAAAACCATCGTCTTGACTAAACCGAATTTTGTTGGCTAAGTAATATCTCTGCTTTTCAATATGATATCTAGGATGAGATGGCTGGATGGCATCACTGACTCGATGGACGTGAGTATGAGTGAACTCTGGGAGTCGGTGAGGGACAAGGAGGCCTGGCTTGCTGCGATTCATGGGGTCGCAAAGAGTCGGACACGACTGAGCAACTGATCTGATCTGATCTAAGTTTGTCATAACTTTTCTTCCAAGGAGTAAGCGTCTTTTAATTTCATGGCAGCAATCACCATCTGCAGTGATTTTGGAGCCCAAAAAGATAGTCTGACACTATTTCCACTGTTTCCCATCTATTTCCCATGAAGTGATGGGACCAGATGCCATGATCTTCGTTTTCTGAATGTTGAGCTTTAAGCCAACTTTTTCACTCTCCTCTTTCACTTTCATCAAGAGGCTTTTAGTTGCTCTTCACTTTCTGCCATAAGGGTGGTGTCATCTGCATATCTGAGGTTATTGATATTTCTCCCAGCAATCTTGATTCCAGCTTGTGCTTCTTCCAGCCCAGCATTCCTCATGATGTACTCTGCACAGAAGTTAAATAAACAGGGTGACAATATACAGCCTTGACAGACTCCTTTTCCTATTTGGAACCAGTCTGTTGTTCCATGTCCAGTTCTAACTGTTGCTTCCTGACCTGCATATAGATTTCTCAAGAGGCAGGTCAGGTGGTCTGGTATTCCCATCTCTTTCAGAATTTTCCACAGTTTATTGTGATCCACACAGTCAAAGGCTTTGGCATAGTCAATAAAGCAGAAATAGATGTTTTTTGGAACTCTCTTGCTTTTTCCATGATCCAGCGGATGTTGAAATTTCATCTCTGGTTCCTCTGCCTTTTCTAAAACCAGCTTGAATATCAGGAAGTTCATGGTTCACATATCACTGAAGCCTGGCTTGGAGAATTTTGAGCATTACTTTACTAGCGTGTGAGATGAGTGCAATTGTGCGGTAGTTTGAACATTTTTTGGCATTTCTTTCTTTTGGACTGGAATGAAAACTGACCTTTTCCAGTCTTGTGGCCACTGCTGAGTTTTCCAAATTTGCTGGCATATTAAGTGCAGCACTTTCACAGCATCATCTTTCAGGATTGGAATAGCTCAACTGGAATTCCATCACCTCCACTAGCTTTGTTCGTAGTGATGCTTTCTAAGGCCCACTTGACTTCACATTCCAGGATATCTGGCTCTCGGTCAGTGATCACACCATCGTGATTATCTGGGTCGTGAAAAATCTTTTTTGTACAATTCTTCTGTGTATTCTTGCTACTTCTTCATAATATCTTCTGCTTCTGTTAGGTCCCTACCTTTTCTGTCCTTTATCGAGCCCATCTTTGCATGAAATGTTCCCTTGGTATTTCTAATTTTCTTGAAGAGATCTCTAGTCTTTCCCATTCTGTTGTTTTCCTCTATTTCTTTGCACTGATCGCTGAGGAAGGCTTTCTTATCTCTTCTTGCTAGTCTTTGGAACTCTGCATTCAGGTGTTTATATCTTTCCATTTCTCCTTTGCTTTTCACTTCTCTTCTTTTCACAGCTATTTGTAAGGCCTCCCCAGACATCCCTCGTCCAAGGTAAAGAGCAATGGCTGCACTTTGCTGGAGCAGACGTGAAGAGATACCCCACGCCCAAGGTAAGAGAAACCCAAGTAAGACGGTAGGTGTTGCAAGAGGGCATCAGAGGGCAAACACACTGAAACCATACTCACAGAAAACTAGTCAATCTAATCACACTAGGACCACAGCCTTGTCTAACTCAATGAAACTAAGCCATGCCCGTGGGGCAACCCAAGATGGGCGGGTCATGGTAGAGGGATCTGAACAGAATGTGGTCCAAGGGAGAAGGGAATGGCAAACCGCTTCAGTATTCTTGCCTTGAGAACCAAATGAACAGTATGAAAAGGCAAAGTGATAGAATACTGAAAGAGAAACTCCCCAGGTCAGTAGGTGCCCAATATGCTACTGGAGATCAGTGGAGAAATAACTCCAGAAAGAATGAAGGGATAGAGCCAAAGCAAAAAGGATACCCAGCTATGGATGTGACTGGTGATAGAAGCAAGGTCCGATGCTGTAAAGAGCAATATTGCATAGGAACCTGGAATGTCAGGTCCATGAATCAAGGCAAATTGGAAGTGGTCAAACAGGAGATGGCAAGAGTGAATGTCGACATTCTAGGAATCAGCGAACTGAAATGGACTGGAATGGGAGAATTTTACTCAGATGACCATTGTATCTACTACTGCGGGCAGGAATCCCTCAGAAGAAATGGAGTAGCCATCATGGTCAACAAAAGAATCTGAAAAATGCAGTTCTTGGATGCAATCTCAAAAACGACAGAATGAACTCTGTTCATTTCCAAGGCAAACCATTCAATATCACAGTAATCCAAGTCTATGCCCCAACCAGTAATGCTGAAGAAGCTGAAGTTGAACAGTTCTATGAAGACCTACAAGACCTTTTAGAACTAACACCCAAAAAAGATGTCCTTTTCATTATGCTGCTAAGTCGCTTCAGCCGTGTCCAACTCTGTACGACCCCATAGATGGCAGCCCACCAGGCTCCTCTGTCCATGGGATTCTCCAAGCAAGAACACTGGAGTGAGTTGCCATTTCCTCCTCCAATGCATGAAAGTGAAAAGTCAAAGTGAAGTCTCTCAGTCGTGTCTGACTCCTAGCCACCCCATGGACTGCAGCCCACCAGGCTCCTCCATCCATGGGATTTTCCAGGCAAGAGTACTGGAGTGGGGTGCCTATGCCTTCTCCAAATAGGGGACTGGAATGCAAAAGTAGGAAGTCAAGAAACACCTGGAGTAACAGGCAAATTTGGCCTTGGAAATACGGAATGAAGCAGGGCAAAGACTAATAGAGTTTTGCCAAGAAAATGCACTGGTCATAACAAACACCCTCTTCCAACAACACAAGAGAAGACTCTATACATGGACATCACCAGATGGTCAACACCGAAATCAGATTGATTATATTCTTTGCAGCCAAAGATGGAGAAGCTCTATACAGTCAGCAAAAACAAGACCAGGAGCTGACCCTGGCTCAGACCATGAATGCCTTATTGCCAAATTTAGACTTAAATTGAAGAAAGTAGGGAAAACCACTAGACCATTCAGGTATGACCTAAGTCAAATCCCTCATGATTATACAGTGGAAGTGAGAAATAGATTTAAGGGCCTAGATCTGATAGACAGAGTGCCTGATGAACTATGGAATGAGGTTTGTGACATTGTACAGGAGACAGGGATCAAGACCATCCCTATGGAAATGAATTGCAAAAAAGCAAAATGGCTGTCTGGGGAGGCCTTACAAATAGCGGTGAAAAGAAGAGAAGTGAAAAGCAAAGGAGAAAAGGAAAGATATAAACATCTGAATGCAGAGTTCCATAGGCTAGCAAGAAGAGATATGAAAGCCTTCTGCAGTGATCAATGCAAAGAAACAGAGGAAAACAACAGAATGGGAAAGACTAGAGATCTCTTCAAGAAAATCAGAGATACCAAAGGAACATTTCATGCAAAGATGGGCTTGATAAAGGACAGAAAAGGTATGGACCTAACAGAAGAGATGGCAAGAATACAGAGGAACTGTACAAAAAAGATCTTCATGACCCAGATAATCACGATGGTGTGATCATTCACCTAGAGCCAGATATCCTGGAATGTGAAGTCAAGTGGGCCTTAGGAAGCATCACTACAAACAAAGCTAGTGGAGGTGATAGAATTCCAGTTGAGCTATTGCAAATTCTGAAAGATGATGCTGTGAAAGTGCTGCACTTAATATGCCAGCAAATTTGGAAATCTCAGCAGTGGCCACAGGACTGGAAAAGGTCTGTTTTCATTCCAATCCCAAAAAAAGGCAATGCCAAAGAATGCTCAAACTACCGCACAATTGCACTCATCTCACACGCTAGTAAAGTAATGCTCAAAAATCTCCAAGCCAGGCTTCAGCAATATGTGAACCGTGAACTTCCTGATGTTCAAGCTGGTTTTAGAAAAGGCAGAGGAAGCAGAGATCAAATTGCCAACATCCGCTGGATCATAGAAAAAGCAAGAGAGTTCCATAAAAGCATCTATTTCTACTTTATTGACTATGCCAAAGCCTTTGACTGTGTGGATCACAATAAACTGTGGAAAATTCTGAAAGAGATGGGAATACCAGACCACCTGATCTGCCTCTTGAGAAATCTGTATGCAGGTCAGGAAGCAACAGTTAGAACTGGACATGGAACAACAGACTGGTTCCAAATAGGAAAAGGAGTCTGTCAAGGCTGTATATTGTCACCCTGTTTATTTAACTTCTGTGCAGAGTACATCATGAGGAATGCTGGGCTGGAAGAAGCACAAGCTGGAATCAAGATTGCTGGGAGAAATATCAATAACCTCAGATATGCAGATGACACCACCCTTATGGCAGAAAATGAAGAGGAACTAAAGAACCTCTTGATGAAAGTGAAAGAGGAGAGTGAAAAAGTTGGCTTAAAACTCAACATTCAGAAAACAAAAATCATTGCATCTGGTCCCATCACTTCATGGCAAATAGATGGGGAAACAGTGGAAACACTGTCAGACTTTATTTATTTATTTATCTTTTTGACTCCAAAATCACTGCAGATGGTGATTGCAGCCATGAAATTAAAAGACGCTTACTCCTTGGAAGGAAAGTTATGACCAACCTAGGTAGTATATTGAAAAGTAGAGACATTACTTTGCCAACAAAGATTCGTCTAGTGAAGGCTATGGTTTTTCCTGTGGTCATGTATGGATGTGAGATTTGGACTGTGAAGAAGGCTGAGCGCCAAAGAATTGATGCTTTTGAACTGTGGTGTGGAGAAAACTCTTGAGAGTCCCTTGGACTGCAAGGAGATCCAACCAGTCCATTCTGAAGGAGATCAGCCTTGGGATTTCTTGGGAAGGAATGATGCTAAAGCTGAAACTCCAGTCCTTTGGCCACCTCATGCGAAGAGTTGACTCATTGGAAAAGACTCTGATGCTGGGAGGGACTGGGGGCAAGAGGAGAAGGGGATGACAGGGGATGAGATGGCTGGATGGCATCACGGACTCGATGGACATGAGTCTGGGTGAACTCCGGGAGTTGGTGATGGACAGGGAGACCTGGCATGCTGTGATTCATGGGGTCGCAAAAAGTCGGACACGACTGAGCGACTGATCTGATCTGACCCAGACATCGTTAGCTGAGATTAAACTGAGTTGTTTGTTGTGTAATCATCAGTTCCAGGCTTAAAGAAAAACAAAAACAAAAACGTTTTATGTGACTAAGAGTAAAGAATGCAGAGAGAAAATAATAATAATTAAAAAAAAGACATTTGTCCTTTCCTCCTCCTTGATAATTCCAGACCCCTCTCTCCTCTTCCTCCTCCTCCTCCCCAGCCCCCTACCACCCCCATGACCATGCCCCCACTCCTGGACTTCTTATCAACCTGCCTAGGAATTGAGTCTCTCAGTAGGGGGTAAAGAAAAACTGCCTTCCTCTGTAGCTATAGAACTTTATACCAGTTATGATGTCAGCCCTTTGAGAGTGGACTAGAACTGAAGTCAATCAGATAGACTTTTAGAACAGAACCACAAGGAGCAAATATTTAGGATTATTTCCTGATTATCTAACCAGTCTAGCCCACGAAATCCTACCTAAATTTTGTTTCTTTCTTTGAACCCAAAGAAAAGAGCATATATTTATTCATAGAAATCCCATGTATACAATCCCATGAAATCAGGTGAAGTGAAAAGTGAAAGTGAAGTCGCTCAGTCTGTCCAACTGTTTGTGATCCCATGCACTGTAGTCTACCAGGCTTCTCTGTCCATGGGATTTTCAGGCAAGAGTACTGGAGGGGGTTGATCTTTCCTTCTCTAGGGGATCTTCCCACCCCAGGGATAGAACTCAGGTCTCTTTTGTCTCCTGCATTGGCAAGTGGGTTCTTTACCACTAGCACCACCTGGGAAGAAACCCAGCATTATCTGACACCAGTGATTTGCAGAGTATCTACTTTGGAAGTGTCATATGTGGTGACTGAATAATGGGCATAGAGTTTGTTTAAAATGTATTTAAAAGCTATCTTTTTCCCTAGCAGCAACCTGCCCTTTGGTGTGTTTCTTAACTTGATAAGCCTCTCTTTCTCTTTTTTTTAACCATTTCTTCATTGTGGGAATACCCATATCATATGTCAATCTCTGCTCCACACATATTATCTTCTTTCCTCTAAGTATAACATTTTTTCCTCTCAGGATAAAATCTTTATGACCTAAAGACTTTATCAATAAAAGTCTGTGTTGGTCAAAGTCTAGTATATGATATCTAATATTCTATTAAAATAGAACTGGTAGTAACATATTTATCATGTTTAAATTAAGGTAGGCTTTAAGTACTTATTTAAGAAGTCTTATATTGTACATTAAAATAATATTTTAAGACAAATGTTACTTCCAAGAATAATTTACTAATTTTATTCTTGAATTTAATTTTAATTCATTTTATAACTAAATGAATCAAACTTCTGTTGACTAGATTGACTAAAATTACTATAATACTATGTTTTATAGTCATATAAATAAACATTCATTGATGTCTATTTTTGGTTTTTAATTTCATAATTTGTAACCCTCTATATTTTTTCAGATGGCATATTTATCCTTAAGTGCTTGCAAATCCCATAAGCCCTGATAAATGACCTAGAATTTGCAAAGGATACAACAGCCCTGATATTAAAGATGAATTTTTTCCACTGTTACTGCAGTAGTGTAGGTTTCAATAAATGATATTAGATTAAAATTTTTGATGATTTGATAAGTAATTATAACAGTTGATTTTCTAAAGGCATAAAATAAAGTGGGCAAGGTCATTTGGAATGTTCAATAGATACTTTGTATATAATAGAAGTGTCCTTATTTGCAGAGAATACTTCATTTTAGTTACTCCTAAATTACTGTTTAATCTTTGCCAGAGATTTTTTTTTCTTCCTTAGTTTGTTTCTGCAGTACTCTTAAATTGGATGGCTATATAAAAAGCATTTCTCCAACTTGTTTGCTATGGATATATTTTTTTCTAAAAATACGTGGATCTGTGATTATGTCAGTATGCTTTATGGGATTTTTAATGTATATTTAATGTAATATTTAAAAAACCAAAATAGCTGGATGTCTCATTATAACTAATGATAAGATAAACTGTATCTTCACTAATATAATACAAGGTAGGAGTTCCCAATCTTTTCGGCACCAGGGACCTGTTTCAGGGAAGACAATTTTCCCATAGATGGTATGAGGGGCGGGTGGTTTCAAGATGATTCAAGAGAATAAAGTATATTATGCCACCACTGATCTGACAAGAGGCAGAGCTCAGGAGGTAATGTGAGCAATGGGGAGCTGCTATAAATACAGATGAAGTTCCGCAGGCCCACCTCCTGTTGTGATGCCTGGTTCCTAACAGGGCATGGGCTATTGGGGACCCTTGACCCTTGACATGAGGTTTTCCCTCTCAATGAAGTGTTTATTAATACTTGCCATACCAACAACTGATTTCTAATAATATATTTTGTTCCTAAGAAATAAGTGCTAATCCTAGTGCAAAACTAGGCCATTTATTTGTAGCACCTCTAAATGCACTTATGTGGACTACTTATGTGTTTAGTTTAGTTTTTTCTTTTTTTGATTTGCTAAGCAAATTTTATTGTTCAGTTGTTAAAATACCCGAGACATACATATTTTGGTAATAATTGATCTAAGAGAACTAGTTGCAACCTGTTAGCTTTCAAATGATTTGCTTTGGGAATCATTTTAAAAAGCTTATACTCATAGACTAAAATGCCTACTCTAAATTTATTGGGCCTTTTCTTATTAAATTTTAAAGCACATATTTTAGAAGAACATTTTCAGGTTTTCAAAACCCTAAATATCAATAAAATAGAAATGAACAAGTCAGTCCAACTTCAATGGGAACTTGTCTTATGAAGTATTTATTTAGATCAATGAAGATTCCAGCTAAGCTTCTAAGGAAAGAAAAATCATCCCCCTGCTAGGGGATCTGCATTTCAACAGGTTGTTTATATATTTACTCATGTTGAAAAGGAGCCAAATGCTGTGGTTTTTACCTTTTAGCTGTTTCAAACAGAATTTTTTTTATAATAAAGATGTATTTTAAAAGTAAGTTAACTACTGGGCTTTTTTTTTTTTTTTTTTTGCCTTTTCATATTTAAGGAAAACAGTTGTTGAATATAAAATACAGAGCAAATATAAAATCCTAAATAATATGTAAATTGGAGTAAATGATGTACTCTAACATTTTACTTTCAAGGCTGAATAGAAATAAAATATGACTTAAGAAATGGAAAACTAGGTCAGTGGAGGTTTTCTGTGAGCATAGTCCCCCAATGCACATGTGATAATAGAAACACATCAAAATATACTGAAAAAAATCTTTCCTTCAATTGCTATCTACCAGAGCATCAAAAAATCAGTGGTGGACCAAAAGTAGTAAAATGGTTTCCCAAGGTTTTCAATGATGCAGTGATTTGAAGGGAATCAATAAGAGAAATATGAGAGAGCCAAATGCATTCTAGCTATGGAATAAAACTTCTTAATCTTCCTTAAAAGTCTCTTGTGGTCATCTAGTAGAAGTGTAAAGCCTTCTCTCCAATACTACAGTAAAAAGATGCATGCCTGTGTTAGCTAATTCTGATATTAACCTCTTTTGCTGGAAGCCCAGTATGGTTTAAAGAGAGAACATTGGAGTTGTTTAAATCTGAATTGAAATCTCACTGCTCTGAAATACTTACCTGTTTATTTTGTTTTTTGTTTGTTTGTTTTGTTTTTGCACTTAACCTATTTTGAGACTCAGTTTCCTCACCTATGGGATGATACTGTGTACATTATAAGATGGTTTTGAGAAGTATATAAGAGAATGTTTAAAAATCTATCATATTACTCAATAAATATTAGAGACTTTAACATTTTAAAAAATAATATCCAAAGTATGTTAATTTTAATCAATTTATAAGCAGACTTTGCAGCAAGTTTTTGCATTACCACTATCCACATATGGGGTAAATATCAAACCTTTAACTATATAAAAACTCACAATTAAAAAAAAATTTTTAGGGGAGCCATGATAGGGTAACTTTACACCTTCGCTTGAATTAACTAATTTCTTGCAAACTGTAAAGCAAACAAAGTTAGTATAATGAAAATTCCTATAAGTCTGGTCACATCACAAGTACTTGTCTGATACTGTGTAAACTCATTTTAATAATATGCTTACTTTGATTTCTTACATGAGAGCACCATAAAAGAAATCCAGAAGGAAATGTCACAACTAGATATTAGTAACCATTTCCATAAGCTAATCTAACTTTTAACATCTATGTTCATGTACTCTGACTTCGCATATCTTGCTATGATTAAACTCTCTATATTCCTAGCTAGAGAAACTTACCAACTGTGCAATAGATTTCATCACCTCTCACCTTATTAAGGCTACTGCTTCACCAGTTTCCCCTTTCATTCTCTTCTAAATCATCACACACTTCTCTGAGTCTCTAATGGATCATACTTATCATCATATGAATATCCTCTTATTTTTCCCATGCAGGAAAACAAAATATGCCTTCTAACACCAAATTACTCTCCAGCTGCTACTGTCTTAATTGTCTGCTCCCCCTTTGACAACATATTCCCCACCCTCAACACAAAATTATGACTTCCATTTGTTTTCTTAATCCCACTCTAATCAGGCTTTTGTTCCCACTATGACTCCATATCATTCTTGTCAAGGTTACCCATAAACCACACAGTGGTAAGCCCAAAAGTCAATTTCAGTCCCTACTTTACTGCATTCATCACCAGTATTTTACACAGTCAATCATTTCCTCCTTCTGGAAGCACTTGCTAAACTTGGCATTCAGGGAAGTTTCCTCGCTAATTTCAGTAGTCCTTTATGGCTCCTTCACTCTCTTTACTCACTTTTGAAATAATCTTGTCAAGTCACAAGACTTTAAGCACAATCCATACTGTTGATTTTCAACTTTATTTCCCTAGTCTGGAAATCTACTCTGAATATCTCATACAACACTGTCAACTGAAGGGTAAGTTAACATGTCCCCAATGTAGCTCCCCAACTGGTAAATAAGAATTATATTTTTCTCATTTCTGCAGCTAAAAAAATGAACAAACATTGGTGTATCAGCATTTCATTCTCTTATTTTCCATCTCCCACCTTTCAGTTGTGCCTTTACTTTCAAAATGTAACCAAGATATGACCAACTTTCAGCATCCTGACCAAAATGTAACCACCAAAATCTAATCCCCAGAATTTCTTGCCTGGTTACTCAGTAGCCAAATAGCTCTCCATTCTTTCATCAAATCCCACTTGCATGTATTCTCAAAACAGCAACAGTGAGAATATCTGCTTTAAAATCTTATATAGATTATGGCACTGGTTCCTCAAATCCTATACTATCTTCTCATTTAATGTTTGATGACAGGAAGTATATTTTGTAAATAATTGCTTATTATGTACATTATTATGCTGGAGGATGATTACGGTAAGTAATCAATAAAAACTCATAAGCATAAAAATCTTACATTAAAGCAAAGTTCAGCAGTGAGAAGTTAACAAAAACATATTTAAAGAACAAAATAATTAAATAAAAGTTTGTCTATAAAAGTATTTAAAGAGATGACATTAAATAGCATTACAAAGTTATGTAATTTTTAAGGAATAAATTATATGACTTTTTATTTTAAAATGCCAACATTATAATATATAAGAAATTGCATCCATACAATTATACTTACATTTATAGTGAAAAATGCTAAAATTCAACTTAAATATGTAAAGAAGAAACTCTGAAATTCATTTAGGGTATGTGTAAACAAAAGTGCATGAATATCATTAATATATAAAAACACCTTCTAATTGTTAGGATTGAAAGGAACATTTGAGGACAGCAAACTGATTTTGGTAAGTACCTTCTCAGCTTAAGTAACTTTAGCAAACCACTCACATGTTTCCTTTTTAAATAAAAATCAAGATTCTCAAAAAACCAAAAGGTAAGAATACGAATAAAAAGAAACCTCTATACACTATTGATGTGAAAATAAATCATTGCAGTCACTATGGAAAACAGTATGGATGTTCCTCAAAAATTAAAAACTGTAACTACCATATGATCTACTAATCTCTCAATTGAGTATATAGCCAAAGAAACTGAAATTAGGTCTTAAATAGATATCTCCATTTCTATGTCCACTGTAGCATTATTCATAATAGCCAAGACCTGGAAGCAATCTAAATGTCCATCTATGGGTGAATGGATAAAGAAAATGTGGGATATACATAAGATGGAATATTACTTAATCTTTAAAAAGGAAATCCTGCCATTTGACACAACATCAATGCACCTGCAAGACATTATGCTAAGTGAAATAAGCTAGATGCAGAAGGGTGTGCTACATAATATAATTTATATGAGAAAACTAAAATAGTGAATTTCATAGAAGCACAGAGTAAAGCTGTGGTTGCCATGTGCTGGAGGAAGGGGAAAATAGGGGGGTATTATTTGAAGGATAAAGTATCAGTTATACCACATGAATAAGTTCTGGAGATTTACTGTACAGCATAGCACCTGTAGATAATACTATATTATACACTTTTGAATTTGCTAAAAGGATAGATCTTATGTTAAGTGTTCCTACACAAAAATAGAGAGTGAAAAAAAACTTTTAGAGATGTTAGGTATGTTTATGGGATAAACTATGATGTTGACTTCATCAAATTGTATATATTAAATATACATAACTTTTTGTATGTGAATTTGTTTAAAAAAAGAAATTCACACAACTTCTGTGGGATCCCAGGCAAAAGTACATAACCTCCATATAATTATTAGAAATATCAGATTAAAAATGAGGACAAGTCTACCAAGTAACTGAAAATTATCACTTTGAAAATGCAAAAATTAAACAATAAAGACCAAGGAGTTGTTACATATTGCAGTAGACTAAGGTCATCTGACAACTAAATGTCATGTTGAGATCTTCAGTTCGATTCTGGAATGGAAAAATGACATTAGTTGGGAAAACTGATGAAATATAATAATGTTTATAGAGTTTTAATTGCATTGCATCACTACTAATTTCTTAGTTTTGATAATTAAACTATGGTTATGTAAGTGTTAACTTCATGGAAAGCTGAGTTACTGGTATAAAGGAACTCTATGTTCCATCTTCAACTTTTCTGTGTGTCTTAAATTTGTGTGTCAAAATGCGTATGTAAAAACAAAACATTTTAAAAGGGACCACTGATTAACAAAACAGGAAAAACACACACACTTTTTCCCCTTCATTTCTTTCAAATAAAATCAAATACATGTCAGATTCTGTGTTGGATTACATACATCACACCTTGGAGACTGGATGCCTTCACTTAAGTTTCAAGAATATATGTTCCTCAAACTTTTTCTTGAGAATTGAGATCTAACTTACCCTTTGTCTACTCTATTATTAATAATTTAATTCATTCACTAATACTAATTCAATAAATTATAATTATTTGAATAAAAAACAAATGAGTACATTTTTACTACGTAAGACAATATATCTCAAAATATATTCAATAGTCAACTTAAAGAGAAAGTACCTATTGAAATGTCAGATTCAAAGACTCCACCCTAGAAGGCATAGTAGTTTGGCATTGGGAATAGCTCAGCTGATGAAGAATTCACCTGCAATGATGGAGATCCTGGTTCAGTTCCTGGCTTGGGAAGACCCCTGGAGAAGGGATAGGCTACCCACTTCATTATTCTTGGGCTTCCCTGTGACTCAGATGGTAAAGAATCCACCTGCAATGAGAGAAACCTGAGTTCAATCTCTGGGTTGGGAAGATCTCCTGGAGGAGGGCATGCAACCCACTCCACTATTCTTACCTAGAGAATCCCCATAGACAGAGGAGCCTGGAGGGCTGCAGTACATGGGGTCACAAGAGTTGGACAAGACTGAGTGACTAAGCAGATGCACACACATGCAAGGTAATTGTGATAAACATTAATATTTAATAACTACAATGTAAAGATTGCATAGATCATTAAAGTATAAAATTTTGCTGTATTATTTTTGTATATTTAAACACTCTAATTCTGTAAGGGCTTCCCATGTAGCTCAGTTGGTAAAGAATCTGCTTGCAATGCTGAAGACCTGGGTTCAATTCTTTTAAAGCAGTGGGGAAGGTTAGAGAAACATTTACAGATAAGAAGATACTGAATTGGTCTTGAAGAATGAATTTGAATGTATTAGAGAAAGCAGTGGAGAAGGAAATGGCAACCCACTCCATGAATCTTGTCTAGAAAATCCCTGGTGGGCTACACTCTTTGGGGTTGCAGAGAGTCAGAAATGACTTAGTGACTTGAGCACACAATGTGCAGAGAAAGCAGACTCATTCCAAGGGTAGGAAGCATCCTATAAAAGAGCATACACACTGAGGAAACCAGAATTGAAAGAGACATGTGTACCCCAATATTCATTGCAGCACTGTTTACAATAGCTAGGATATGGAAGCAACCTAGATGTCCATCGACAGATGAATGTTTAAGAAAGCTTTGGTACATATACACAATGGAATATTACTCAGCCATTAAAAAGAATGCATTTGAATCAGTTCTAATGAGGTGGGTGAAACTGGAGCCTATTATACAAGTGAAGTAAGTCAGAAAGAAAAACACCAATACAGTATATTAATGCATATATATGGAATTTAGAAAGATGGTAATGATGACCCTATATGTGAGATAGCAAAAGAGACACAGATGTAAAGAACAGATTTTTGTACTTTGTGGGAGAAGGAGAGGGTGGGATGATTTGAGAAAATAGTATTGAAACATGTATATTACCATATGTGAAATAGATCGCCAGTCCAGGTTTGATGCATGAGACAGGGTACTCAGGGCTGGTGCACTGGGCTGACCCTGAGGGATGGGATGGGGAGGGAGGTGGGACAGGGAGTCAGGATGGGGCCACATGTACACCCATAGCTGATTCATATGAATGTATGGCAAAACCACTACAATATTGTAAAGCAATTAGCCTCCAATTAAAATAAATAAATTTACAAAAAAAAAAAAGCATAGAGTACTTTATGAAATGATAATTCAAAGGAAAAAAAAATCACATGTCAACTTTCAACAGCAGATTCAGAGACCAAACTGATTTGTATCTTATGACTTAAAAAAAACAGTCATCAGATGAATGAGTACCAAGTGATTTTTTTTTTCCTAAGTTCGAATTTAAGATGTCTCTAAGAGATACAAAGGTGAGTAAAATAAATAAGAACAAGGTGCAATTCATTTTATAAAATACACTTTTTTTTCAAGTGATAGTAGATTCATGAAAAGTTGAGAAATACATAACTTCCTTACACCCTTCATCCATTTTCTCAATAACTTAGAATAAACTTGTCAAGTTATCATGCTCAAAAGTTAACATATTATATTCATGATACAATTCTTTTCCATAATCATGACATACTTGTCAAAATTTTTAAAGTGATACAATTAACTAAAACATGGAGCTTCCCCAGTGGCACAGCAATAAAGAATCCACCTGTAATACAGGAGACGCAAGAGACACAGGTTCAATACTTGGGTCTGAAAGATCCCCAGAGGAGGGCATGGCTCCTCACTCCAGTATTCTTGCTGGGAAAATCCCATGAACAGAGGAGCCTAGTGGGCCAAGGTCCACAAGGTCATAAAGAGTTGGGAAAGACTGAAGTGAGTGAGAATGCATGCAATTAACTAAACTGCAGATTTCATTTGGATTTCCCCAGGTTTTCCATTTTTCTGTTCAGGATCAACTCCAGGATACTAAACTACATTTGGAACAATTGTCTTTTAAAATGTCATATAGTTTATTAATCTGATGTGTTTAAAGTGAAAGGTTAAGTCTGAACAAGAATTTTTAATAGACTAATTACCAAGCAAAGTCTATATAAATATATTACCGTAAAATCATAAATACTGTGAAGACAGGTTAGAATGCCTAATAAAAAAATTATCAGTGGTGACTATTGTCACAGATTAAGTTAAAAATCAATCAATATATCTATCCATCAATCCAAACAAAACAAATCAAGACCCATGTTACATTTCAACAATAGGTTTATGTTGTTAGTTGCTCAGTCATGGCCACTCTCTGTGATTTCATGGATTATAGCCCATCAGGCTCTTCTGTAGCCTGGCCATGGAATTTTTCTGCAAGAATCCTGGAGTGGGCTGCCATTCCCTTCTCGAAGGGACCTTCCCGACCCAGGGATTGGATACAGGTCTCCTTCATTTCAGGCAAATTCTTTACCATCTGAGCCACCATGGAATTCAGTTACACTCTAAAATGAGAGCAAATGTTAAGCCCTGCTAATATCACCATAGCTAATCATAACCTTTGGTAGTAATATAAGAATTTAAATTTGAACTCCAGAATTGTAATCATAAATGTATTTAAGTAATGTCTGAATTAGCTTGAGAAAAATAACTAAATTCAACCATTTTACAATGTGTTGTAGAACATTTTTGTGATTCATTTTGTGAAATTTAAGAACATGTGCTCTGTGAATATTTCAGACTAATATTTCTTGTTCCATTTTCTGTCCAATATAGTTTTTGATCCTGTCATTTCCTTTATCACAATTATTCTGACATTCTGATAACTGACTGGTTTTAAAATGTGTTTTAGATGTGTTTTCTGTGATATCTGAATACATATTATCATGGCCAAGATCTTATATATCACATAATTTTTTCCTTTAACACGGTGACACAATTGACAGAACTGCCTATAAATTATTTTCTTTGAAAAACAGAAAAATGGGAATTCCAGGTAATGACTATATTGCTAAGGGATACACTACAGGGAATAAAACACCAGTGTAACTCACTAACAAATGATCCATACAACACTCAACAAGTAAACATACTTTTGATTTTCATTTTTGTTTTAAGGTATTAACTTGTCAGTAGCTCACATGTGAAAATGTTTGAAATAGTGGAGAATTGTGTTAGAACATACAGAGTAAGGGATTAATATAGAAACATATAAATAAGTCTTTACCAATCAATTCTTTTTTTGTTATATTGTAGTCAAATGTCCTCAAGATATTCTAACAGTGATTAACTATTCATAACTTTCCCCTCTCCCTACACTTTCTCTTTCTAATGGGTGGAAATGTGTTACATTCTCTTGTTTCCTGGAGCTTATTTCTTCAGGAATATGCAATGTAATGGACAACTTTATGTATCATTGTATTTTATGATGCCTTTCAGTATAATATGAAAAATTATATTTCTATTTCTTATTACAGTTTCTATTGAGTCTTTTCTTTTCCTTTTAGTGTTTTACTTAACATGTATACATAGATTATTTTCGCAAAACAACCAATATTGTTGTCATTAACTAGGATAGTTTCCCAAGTGGTGCTAAGTGGTAAGGAACTCACTTGCCAATACAGGAGACTTAAAGAGACGTGAGTTCGATCACTGGGTCGCTAAGATAACCTGGAGGAGGGCATGTCAACCCACTCAAGTATTCTTGCCTGGAGAATCCCATGGACAGAGGAGCCTGATGGCCTATAGTCCATAGGGTCACAAAGAGTTGAACACAACTGAAGCAGCTCAGCATGCACAAGATGAGAAAACTATCAATACAAGTAGTACAAGGGTGGAGGGAATATCATGAATTTTAGACATAATTTTGAGGTATCTATTAGACATTCAAGTAGTAAGTAGGTAGCTGGATATGAGTCTACATCTAGATCAAATGTTCAGGTTAGAGATAACAATTTAGAAGCCATCAGTTAACAGAAGGTATTTCAAATTGTTGACCTTGAATGAACTCATCAAAGGATGAATAGAGTAAGGAAGAAATAAAGTAAGAATGTGAAGTCGCTCAGTCGTGTCCAACTCTTTGCGACCCATGGACTGTAGCCTAGTAGGCTCCTCCATCCATGGGATTTTCCAGGCAAGAATACTGGAATGGGCTGCCATTTCGGAGGGGAGTTCCAAAGATAGAGCAATAAGAGGCTGAGATGAAAAGGAATAACAGTGAATCATCAAGAGAACTATCAAGCTAAAATGAGGAAAGCCAAGAAAGTAAAGAATTATGTAAACCAAAGGTATCAGATCAGATCAGATCAGTCGTTCAGTCGTGTCCAACTCTTTGCAACCCCATGAGTCGCAGCACGCCAGGCCTCCCTGTCCATCACCAACTCCCAGAGTTCACCCAGACTCACGTCCATCGAGTCAGTGATGCCATCCAGCCATCTCATCCTCTGTCGTCCCCTTCTCCTCCTGCCCCCAATCCCTCCCAGCATCAGAGTCTTTTCCAATGAGTCAACTCTTCTAAAAAGATGGTAGAGAAAGAAAATAATTTTATCATTAAATAAATATTAAACCAAAATGTAATGATGTCACAGGCAATCCACTAAAAGATTGCAAAAACAGAATGAATTCTCATCCTTTTATATAACCAAGCAGACAGACAGACCTCTTATATACATGCCTTAAGATAAAACATATCTACTTGCCAAATAAGAGAAAGTGACAGAACCATTTGTGATACATCTACGATCCTAACTCTACCTGATAATTGGAGTGACCATTTGGGGTGGCTAATTGGCTTTAACCAGAGGGGGGACAAAAAAAAAAAAAAAAAAAAAAACACAACAACTTTTCCTCTCTTCATGGCAGAACTAGATTTGCAACTGGGAGCAGGGGAGTAGCTACCAAAGTAAGCCTCTTACTATTCCAGAAACTGGAAGATATGGGTGCTATCAGCCTCAATGCTTACACTTCAAAGAGATGGCTTTTAGGGACTTGAGAAAGACATTTCTGCATCATAGAGCTGACAAAAGGCCCCTCTAGTTTTCAGAAGGATTAATATACATTTCAAAGAGAGGAGAAAGTACTTACAAATTTTCTAAATTACAAGTTTTTGGAAGTAAATGTTCTAAGGTAAGAAAAAAGGATGAAGGGAAAAAAGTCACTTTATTTTCAACAAGAGAAATAAGTCTCAGATTTTTAGATTTTATTTGTCCTACATCAGATAATGCTCATAAGGTAAAATAAAGACTGAGAATCAAACTTTGGATTAAGGTGATTGACAAAAATGCTTTAGAGGGGCAGAAGAGGCAGACTTTTATTATAGGAATATTTCATTTTACTGCACTTAGCTTTATTGTGCTTCGCAGATATTTCATTTTTATAAATTGAAAGTTTGTAGCAACTTTGTGTTGAGCATGTCTATCAATGCCACTTGTCAAACACCATTTGATCCTTTTGTGTCTCTGTCAGTTTTTGGTAATTCTCACAATATTTCAAATGTTTTCACTATTATTATATTTGTCATGGAGCCTTGTGGTAAGTGATCTTTGATATTATTATTGTAATTACTTTGGGGTACCATGAACCACTGAGTAATAAATGAATAAATGCTGTATGTGTTCTGACTGTTCTACTGACCAGTTATTTCCCATTTCTCTCCCTCTCCTCAGGCCTCCCTATTAACTGAGACACAAATATATTGAGATATCTAGATTGGCATCTACATGCTCAAGTGAAAGTGTTGCGTGTCTCTCACTTCAAATCAACAGCTAGAAATGATTAAGGTTAGTGAAAAACACATGCCAAAATCTAAGACAGGGCAAGAGCTAGTCCCCATGCATTAAACAGCCAAATTGTGAATGCAAAGGAAAAGTTCTTGAAGGAAATTAAAAGCGCTACTCCAGTAAACATAAATAGGAAAGAGAAATTAGTGTTTTAGCCAACATGGGGAAAGGTTTAGTAGTCCAAATTAAGATGAAACCAGATACAACATTCCGTTAAGCCAAAGATTACATTGATTTATGAGGTTTAAAGAAAGAAGACACGTCCACAATATTGTTAGTTAAAATAGAGAAAGTAGTTCAAAATGGCAGTGGCCAAAAGACAGAGAATGAAAGAAAAAAGCCGGTGATAAGGGGAAAAATCCATGGGCTGGAGTGAGACCCTCAGGGGAAACAAACACATCTCTTTCCTTGTTGTTGTTCAGTTGCTCAGTCGTGTCTGACTCTTTGTGACCCCATGGACTGCAGCACACCAGACTTCCTTGTCCCTTACCATCTCCCAGAGCTTGCTCAAACTCATGTCCATCTAGTCTGTGATGCCATCCAACCATCTCATCCTCTGTTGTCCCCTTCCTCCTGCCTTCAATCTTTCCCAGCACTGGGGTCTTTTCTAATGAGTCAGCTCTTCACATGAGGTGGCCAAAGTATTGGAGCTTCAGCTTCAGCATCAGTCTTTCCAGTGAATATTCAGGGTTGATTTCCTTTAGGATTGACCAGTTTGATCTCCTTGCAGTCCAAGGACTCTCAAGAGTCCTCTCCAACACCACAGTTTAAATCAATCCTTCGGTTCTCAGCCTTCTTTATGGTCCAACTCTCACATCCACACATGCTTTGACTAAATGGACCTTTGTTGGCAAAGTGATGTCTCTGCCTTTTAATATGCTGTCTAGATTTGTTATAGCTTTTCTTCCAAGGAGAAACCGTCTTTTAGTTTCATGGCTGCAGTCACCATCTGCAGTGATTTTGGAGCCCAAGAAAATAAAGTCTGTCATGTTTCCATTATTTCCCCACCTATTTGCCATGAAGTGATGAGACCAGATGCCATGATCTTCATTTTTTGAATGCTGAATTTTAAGTCAGCTTTTTCACTGTCCTCTTTCACTTTCATCAAGAGATTCTTTAGTTCTTCTTCACTTTCTGCCATAAGGGTAGTGTCATCTGTATATGTGAGATTATTGATATTTCTCCCAACAAACTTGATTCCAGCTTGTGCTTCATCCAGCCTGGCATTTCTCATGATGTACTCTGCATATAAGTTAAATAAGCAGGGTGACAATATACAATGTTGATGTACTCCTTTCCCAATTTGGAACCAGTCTGTTTTTCCATGTCCTGTTCTATTGGCTCTTAACCTGCATACAGGTTTCTCAGGAGGCAGGTAAGGTAGTCTGTTACTCCCATCTCTTGAAGATTTTCCAGTTTGTTGTGATCCATGCAGTCAAAGACTTTAGCATAGTCAATGAAACAGAAGTAGATGTTTTTCTGGAATTCTCTTGCTTTTTCTATGACCCAACAGAATTTGGCAATTTGATCTCTGGTTCCTCTGCCTTTCTAAATCCCCCTCCTGGCTAGCCCTAATTTGCATAGGGCAGGTTCAGCAGGGAGGAGACAAAATGTACAAAAAGATGGAGACAAGAGAGGTAGAGGCTGGTCCTTCAAGGTCGGCCAGGCTTCACACCTCGAGGGTGTGCTATCCTTTGTTTACAGAATAAAACTCTGAGCTGTAACACTGATCCATCATTTCAAATCTTTGTTGCAGTGAGACAGAACCAAGGAAATTACACACTCTGCCGACAATATAAAAGTACAAATTGATGTAGCAAAAATTGCAGCAAGTTATGCAGAAGACCTAGGTAAGATAATTAATGAAAGTGGCTATAATAAACAAAAGATTTTCAATGTAGGTGAAAGCACCTTATATTGGAAGAAGGTGCCATCTAGGACTTTATCATAGAAAGAAGTCAATGACTGCCTCAAAGACTCAAAGGATAGGCTGAATTTCTTGTTGAGGGCTAATGCAACTGGTGACTATAGGTTGAAGCCAATGCTCACTTACCATTCTGAAAATCCTAGGACCCTTAATAACTATTGTCAAATCTACTCTGCCTATGCCTTATAAGTGGAACAATAAAGATTAGATGATACCACATCTGTTTATAACATTGTTTACTGGATATTTGAAGCCCACCATTGAGAACTATGACTCAGAGGGGAAAGAAAACTTTTTAAAATATTATTGCTCATTGACAATGTACCTGGTCACCTAAGAGCTCTGATGGAGAGGAATAATAAGTGAGGTTAATGCTGTTTTCATGATTGCTAATACACGTGTAATTTATTCATTCTGCAGGTTATCGATCAAGGACTAATTCTGACTTTGAAGCACTGTTAATAAATACATTTTGTAAGGTTATAACTGCCATAGATAGTGAAGGATATGGAACTTCATCAAATATCAAGGGTGATAGATATCAGTGGCAGGAGGAGTTTGATTAAATTGACTTAGCATGGTTCTTTCTAAACGAGATTTTACAAGGAAGTACACAGATGGCCCTAGGAAGAGGTTCAGGAGCCTAACTAAAGTTTGGTCAAACTGACTTTATCAATATACAGATAATATGTTATTCACCTATCATAAGCTATGCATTATCAGTCAGTTGACTGTGCTGGTCCAAGTAAAGAAGTATCCATTGTTACATTATGGTGTTCTAACACAGTTATTTGGGAAAGAAAGACACAAATATAAAACTAATTTCTAAGAGACTAGCCAGTCTTATAAAGATTATGCCCTAAGAAGTTATCAGATATTTATAAAAGGAAGAAGAGGATAGAGGTAAAATTTTTTTTCCAAAGGTCACATTAGTTATGTTTGCATCCTATCTTCTATTTAATAAATCTATGTCTTTGTTGCATAATCATACTCCCAACTAAGAGTATACTATCCATTTTCAGTGTCTTTGGTGATTGACAGAATCACACTTATGAAGCTAGATTGTCAAACCCTTGGTAATAGGATTTATACATATGCATGCATTAAAACAGAAAATAAAACACACTGACTGCTGTGCACACATCCATTTGTGACAGAAATTCTATAGTGGAGTTTGGAATTATTTTTTCAAGGAATCTCTAAAATCCTTCATTCTAGTCAAACTGGTCCCAACCCAATACCTGTCTGTGCTCAACAGTCCTCTCCATTTTTATCTTATCTTCCTTTTGCCATTAGGCAGGGATGCCTTCATTTTTAATGTATAAATCAAATGAGTCAGAGCCTGTATTAAGTTTTGGGGATACAGAGACACTAAGACATGAGGCTGATATTGTATAGGTTAAAGTTATGGGTTTTTGTGCTACATAAACAGGTATGAATCCTGACTCTATCACTTAACTACATCACCTACCCCAAATATTAATCACTCTAAGCCTGAGATTACTTTTTGTAAAATATGAAGAATCATGGCATTTACTCATAGGGCTGTAACAGTCATAAAATGAAATGAGTTTGCTTATTAGATAAGTATTTCTAGTAGCAACAGTTAGAAATAGATCTCAAAATGACTCACATAAAGGAAAAGTCTAGAATGAGCTTTTATAAACATCTGGATCTAAGGCCCTCAAATTATGCCATTAGATTCTTTATCCATCTTTGGGTTCTGCTATCTTCTGTGTAGCCTTTACCCCCAAGAGTCTTCTTCATATGGTGAAAGTTAAAGTGAAGTCGCTCAGTCGTGTCTGACTCTTTGGGACCCCATGGACTGTAGCCTGCCTGGCTCCTATGCCCATGGAGATTTTCTAGGCAAGAATACTTTAATGGGATGCCATTCCCTTCTCTAGGGGATCTTCCTGGCCCGGGGATCAAACCCAGGTCTCCTGCATTGCAGGCAGACTCTTTACCATCTGAGCCACCAGGGAATCCCTCTCCATATGGGTGGCCTCCACCAGAACCATTAGGGTTACATTTTCCTCTGATACACTAAACAAACCAAAAATATTTCTTTCTTCCCAAGTGTTACCAAAAAATTCTGGGACTGATACTCATTGGATTCCTCTGTGTAATTGTTGACCCAAAGACCACGGCCATTGGGAATGCATGTATTGACAGCTAGAACCTGATTCACAGGGCAACCCACTGAAATGACATGGATTCCAAATGGGCATGGTAGGTGGCTCTCCAAAGTAAAATCTGGGTGCTGTTACCAAGAGGAGAGGAAAACAGATGCCAGCAGGTAAAAATAAATTATGTTCACCAAAGCATGTTACTAAAGCAGCTGATACAGAATATATTAGTAGAGCATGTGCTGTGTACTAAGTTGCTTCCGTCGTGTTCAATTCTTTGCAACCCTATAGACCATAGTTTGCTAGGCTCCTCTGTCCATGGGATTCACCAGTGGGTTCCCATGCCCTCCTCCACGGGATCTTCCCAATTCAAGGATTGAACTTACATCTCTTATATCTCCTGCATTGACAGGTGGGTTCCTTACCATTAGTGCCACCTGGGGCACCCGTGTTAGTAGAGTATCTGGTGTATAACTATTACCTTGACAAATGATTTTTAAAATGCATGTACATGGTTTTCCATATTAATGGAGAAAACAAACTGTAAAGTAACAGCCTGAAAGGAAAGAGTATGAGTGACTAAATGAAGTGTTCATTTTTTTTTTTTTTTTAAGGATTATTTGCTCTTTAATAGTCCCTGAAAGTGTCACTGAATGACAGTACAGGACAAAAGATGATATTCTTAACTATATCTACACAATCATTGTACATTGTAACTACATATATGCTTTTGCAAAGGTGGGTTTTTAGATTTTAGAATATTTCTGTCCCTGTCTAGTAATTTTTTGAATCTTTAAGTGAGAAGGTTGACAATGCATTCACCTATTCTCTAAGAAGATCAGATTATAGACATTCTTCTGTATTTCTTCAATGTCCTCTTCAGTGGCTAAGACACTTGTAGATACCGAGTAGTAAACTCCAAGTGCTTGCTGATAGTTTCTAAGATCAATGCAATAATGTAAGTATATTCACAAATCTGCTAAGGGTTGTTTACTAATTTACTTTCATTTTCTCAGGGCATTTCCTAGAAAAAAACAAAATATGCTCTCTTTTCATTTCCAATTTTGAGTAACACGTTCAGAGGAACCATATCTTTATCCAATCTGAATTAACTAATTTCTTGACACACACATATTTTAATGTTTATTATTTCTTGCCATACTATTCAAAAACTTTTCATTCACCTGTGTGTATGTGTAGTTATTCCCATGCACTTTCCAAAGTTTTTGTGGGTATGTTGGGTAGAGTTTATTATATGGTGAAACATCAGGTAAGTGTACCATTTGATCAATTTTGAAAAAAAAAATGTATACTTACATAACCAATTCTTCAATTCAAATATAAAATATTTCCATCATATTAGAAATTTCTCTAATGTTTTCCTAAGGCCATCGTCCACTATAGCAACCATTATCATAAATTTCATCACATACCTTGGGTTTGCCTATTCTAGTACTTCATATAAATGGAATTGATACAATATTTATTTTTGTGTCTTTCTTTCACTTTACTTTGTGTTTTATTTCACTCAGTATAACACTTTCAAGATTTATCCAGGTTGTTGCACTTATCAGTAATTCACTTTTTTTTTTTAGTTGCTGAGTATTGTTATTTCTGATAGCATTCTATTATACATATACACCAAAGAATTTTAAATAATTCTTCTGTTTAGGGATATGTGGCTGTTTTCAGTGTTTGGCTACTATGAATAAAGCATTTATAACATTCTTGTCTAAGGATTTTTCCATAAATATGTTTTTATTTCTCTAGGGTGAATATATAAGATTGACACTAATGTGTCAAAAGATAGAATTTATTTTACTTTTTATAGAAGTGACACAGATTTTCAAAGTGATTTTATCATTTTACACTCCCACCAGAAAATTATTAATTTTGGCTTCTAAAAATCTTTGATATTTGGTGTTAAAGTTTAGAAATAAAGTTTTATCACTGTAGTGCTAAGGTGGTTGTACTTATTATAATTTTAACATGCATTTCCTGGTAACTGATTTGCAACAATTTTTTTTTTTCATGACCTTATTGGTCATTTGTATATTTGGTGAATTATTTGTTCTTCTCTTCTGTATTTTCTTTTTTATTGTTGGTTTTAATTTTTGTTATAGAACTATAGAAATATTTTAGATATCAGTAATTTTGTTAGATGTGTTGTGAATATTTTTCCCTAGAATGCAATTTGCCCATTGATTTCTCAATGGTATCATTTGATGAAGATATTTTTAAAATTTATGAAGTTTAATCTGTTAATTATTTCAGGTAGTACTTCTGTGTCTCTCTGTAAGAAAATTTTACCTATTCCCAAGTGATAAAAATGTTCTCCTACATTTTTTTTTTTTGTGGTAAAAGAATCAGATAAATCAAGTTGGCTGACAGTATTTGTTCAGATCTTCTACATCTTCACTGACTTTCTGTCTACTGATTGTATTGATTACTAAGATTCCTGGAATTGTCTACTTTTCTTTTAAATTCTAAAAGCTGCTGCTTAGTAATTTGAATACCTGTTACAAATATAAACTCTTAAAACAGTCATGTGTTCTAGATTATTTGACCCTTTCATTACTATTAAAACTCTCTCATAGTCATGGTAATATATGTGTCCTGAAGTCTATTTTGCTTGATATAAATATCATCATTATTACCTACTTATGATTAATGCATCATATATCTTATTTATTCCTTTAACTTTAAATCTATTTATGCCTTTAAGAGGCTTCCCAAGTTGCCCAAGGGCAAAGAATCCACCTGGCAATGCAGGAGATGCAGGTTCAACACCTGGGTCGGGAAGACTCCTTGGAGAAGAAATGGCAACCTACTCCAGTATTCTTGCTTGGGAAATTCCATAGACACAGTAACCTAATGGGCTACAGTCCATGGGGACACAAAGAATTGGACATGACCTAGTGACTAAACAACAATATTAACTTTTTGTTCAGTTCAGTCACTCAATCGTTTCCGACTCTTTGTGACCCCATGAATTGCAGCACGCCAGGCTGCCCTGTCCATCACCAACTCCTGGAGTTCACCCAAATTCTTGTCCATCGAGTTGGTGATGCCATCCAGCCATCTCATTCTCTGTCATCTCCTTCTCCTCATGCCCCCCAATCCCTCCCAGCATCAGAGTCTTTTCCAATGAGTCAACTCTTCGCATGAGGTGGCCAAAGTACTGGAGTTTCAGCTTTAGCATCAGTCCTTCCAATGAACACCCAGGACTGATATTCTTTAGGATGGACTGGTTGGAACTCCTTGCAGTCTAAGGGACTCTCAAGAGTCTTCTCCAACACCACAGTTCAAAGGCATCAATTCTTCAGTGCTCAGCTTTCTTCACAGTCCATCTTTCACATCCATACATGACCACTGGAAAAACCATAGCCTTGACTAGACAGACCTTTGTTGGCAAAGTAATGTCTCTGCTTTTCAATATGCTGTCTAGGTTGGTCATATCTTCCCTTTCAAGGAGTAAGTGTCTTTTAATTTCATGGCTGCAATCACCATCTGCAGTGATTTTGGAGCCTCCAAAAATAAAGTCTTCCACTGTTTCCCCATCTATTTCCCATGAAGTGATGGGACCGGATGCCATGATCTCTGTTTTCTGAATGTTTAGCTTTAAGCCAACTTTTTCACTCTCCTCTTTCACTTTCATTAAGAGGCTTTTGAGTTCCTCTTCACTTTCTGCCATAAGGGTGGTGTCATCTGCACATCTGAGGTTATTGATATTTCTCCCAGCAATCTTGTTTCCAGCTTGTGCTTCTTCCAGCCCAGCGTTTCTCATGATGTATTCTGCATATAAGTTAAATAAGCAGGGTGACAATATATAGCCTTGCTGTACTCCTTTTCCTATTTGGAACCAGTCTGTTGTTCCATGTCCAGTTCTAACTGTTGCTTCCTGACCTGCATACAGATTTCTCAAGAGGCAGATCAGGTGGTCTGGTATTCCCATCTCTTTCAGAATTTTCCACAGTTTATTGTGATCCACACAGTCAAAGGCTTTGGCATAGTCAATAAAGCAGAAATATATGTTTTTCTGGAACTCTCTTGCTTTTTCCATGATCCAGCGGATGTTGGCAATCTGATCTCTGGTTCCTCTGCCTTTTCTAAAACCAGCTTGAACATCTGGAAGTTCACGGTTCACGTATTTCTGAAACCTGGCTTGGAGAATTTTGAGCATTACTTTACTAGAGTGTGAGATGAGTGCAATTATGTGGTAGTTTGAGCACTGTTTGGCATTGCCTTTCTTTGGGATTGGAATGAAAAATATGCAGCAAAAGTTGGGTCCTGAAAGTTTCATTTTATCTGTTTTTCTGTGTTTTATTTGAAACATTTATAATCAATGTAATTATTTATATGTTTGGATTTAAATCTAACATTGGGTTATTCTTTTGTTATTTGTAATCTTATTCTTTGCTCTTTTATTCCTCTTTTTCTGCCTTCTTTATCTATGAAGTTTATTGAGATGTAATTGACATAAAATCTCTGTTTAGTCACTAAGTCATGTCCAACTCTTGCAACCCCATGTACTGTAGCCTGCCAGACTCCTCTGTCCATGGGCTTCTCCAGGCAAGAATACTGGAGTTGATTGCCATTTCCTTCTCCAGGGGATCTTCCCGACCCAGGAATCGAACTCAGGTCTCCTGCATTGCAGGCAAATTCTTTACCAACTGAGCTATGACATACAATATGTAGTACGTTTTTAAGATGTACAATGTGGTATTTTAATGTTAAGTGTATACTTATTAAACCAACACAGTTAAAATACTGAACATCCACAAGTTATGAGGTTCTCTTTTATATTTTTTCCTTTTGTTGTCTTTCACATGCTCTTTTTCCCAGGCAAGCATCAATCTTCTTTCTGCCCCATCAGTTATTTTCCATTTCTATAATTGTATATAAAAATAATAATGCAATATGCATTCATTTTAGGGAAGGAGCTGGCTTCTTAGCACAATGATTTTAGAGTCACACATTTGGTAGCACATATCAAGAGTCCATTTTTTTTTCTTGCTGTGTAATGGTTATACGGTGATGAGTTTTAAAGGACATAGAGATGCTTTGGGCTTTCTCTGTTGACGGACATCTGGGTTCTAAGATTTTTTAAGCTATTAAAAGCTAAAAGTTCTATAAATATTTGCATACAGGCTTATGCATGGACATAAGTTTTGATTTCTCCTGGAGAAATATATATATATATATATATATATATATATATATAAATTTTTCCTGGAAGTGGTGTTTATTTATTAAACAATATTTATTTCTTGGTCAGTATAGCCAGTGTGATCAGAAGTTACCTTTGTAGAAAGGTTTTGAACTAAAAGTCAACTTTTAAATATATATTGGACAATTGAGCTCATGCATTTCTTCTTTAGTAAGTTGTAGTTTTTATCTTTCAAGAAACCTATCCTTTTCATCTGAAATAATTAATTTATTGCTACAGTTGGTTCAATATATTCCCTTTGTATTTTCTCTTTAACATAAGGTGAATGTGTAGTAAAGCCAACTTTCTCACCTCTGTAGGTAATCTGTATCTTTTTTCTGCTTATTAGAATTTCATGAACTTTATTTATCTTTAAGTGACTGCTCTTGATTTAATCATATATTGTTTTGCTTTGATTCTTTTATTTATTTGACTGTGTCAGATCCTCAGATCCTAGTTGTGGCACGCAGAATCTCTGTTGCTTCATGGAGGCTCTTTTTTTGACACACACACACTCTAGTTGTGGTGTGCAGGCTCCTGAAATAGCAGGCCCAGTAACTGCAGTGCACGAGCTTAGTTACTCCACAGCATGCAGGATCTTAGTTCCTGATCAGGGATCGAACTTGTGCCCACCACACTGCAAAACAGATTACTAACCACTGGACCACCAGAGAAATCCCCTGTTCTCTTTATATTGTATTTCTTCCTTAATCTTTATTTTCTCTATTTTCCTTCCTTTGAATTTAATTGGCTCTTCTTTTCTAGTATCTTATGCTGGATACTGATATCAGTGATGTGAGTTCTTTCTTCTCTCTTGAAGGCATGTACTAACATCATTTTCTCATAAATTTTGGCTTATCAATGAATCATTCCAAATTTCCCCTTTGATTTCTTCCTTAACCTCTGTATGGGTTTTCTCTGACCTTCACAAGAACTGAACATTATTTGTTCTCTATTTTTGCATTTTTAGCTATATATATATGTTTTTTTTTGTTTAGTAACTATTCTATAGTTTACTGAATGTAACTTTAATCATCACCATTTTTGTTTGCATAAAAATATGCAGTATTATACATTGTTAGAAGATTTCAATAATATAATTCATTTCTTCCCAAACTTCTGTGCTATCATAATACATTTAAACATACAAGTTTTAAACACAAAAATATATACATTTTATTAAAACATTCAATTATTTTTGAAATCAGTGTTTAATTAGAAAAGTAGCTATTTTACATTTTATCATATATTTACCATTATTAACATTATTCATTCTTTTGGGTAGACAGAATTTTTATTCTGGTATAATTTATTTCTGCTTAAAGAAGTATCTTTAGCATATCCTTTAGTGCTCATCTCCTAGCAACAAGTTTTCTGAGCTCTTCTGTCTGAAAATACATTTTTTTGGCCTAAATTTTCTAAAGATATTTTAGTTCGGTTTAGAATTCTGGGTTGCACTTCCTCTCTCTCTCTCCCTCCCCACTTTCCTAAGCCTTCTGCCTTCTTTCTCTCTCTTTCCCCCAGTCTATCTCTCCCCTCAGTACATTAAAAGGCCATTTAAATATCTTCTGACTTGCATAAATTCTAATGAAAAATCTGCTGTCACATTAGTCTCCCAGTATGATTTGTGTCATTTATTTTTCTGTTTCTCTTCACCATTTGAAACCTCAGCTTAATTTTGATGTGTCTTATGGTAATTGCTGCTATGTTTACCCAACTTGGCGTGGATGACATTCTTTGGTCTCTGAATTTATAGTTTTCAGCCACAGTTGAAATAATTCAGCCATTATTTCTTTCAACCTATTATATTTTCCTCTGGGATTTCAATTGCACATATACACCACTTGATATTCTCCCAAAAATCATTAGTATACTTCTTTTCTGCTTTTTTTTTTGTCTCTGTTCTTCAATCTAGTGATATTGCTATGTCTTCAGGTTCACAGATTTTGTTTTATACTGTGTAAATTTAGTCCAATTTAATATATTATTTCTAATATTATATTGTTCACACCTATTAAGTATTTAAATTTTTTTGTTATGTCTTTTATTTCTTTCTATGTGCAAGCTTACTTTTAAATCTCTGACTATATTTTTAATACTTACAACAGCTTATTTTACTGCTTTCCTACTAATTTCATTTTCTCTTTTATTACTTGACCTGTTTCTATTGACTGATTTTTAAAATAATTATTGGTAATATTTGGTTGCTTCTTTCATGTATAGCAATTCTTTATTGAATCTTTAGTATAACATCTTTTCTTTTTGTATTATAAATTTTCAAATCTTGGCATTTTCCTGATGCCTCAACATCCCCATGAATAAGATATGAGCACCCTGTTGAAGCATCCGGCCACAGCAGCTTGATAATGCTGGTCTCTACCACAAAGTCCCTTTCCTGTTTTTTGCTGACTGTGACCTAGTGACATTCAAATGTATCAATGAAATCCCCTCATACCTTTTGCTTGTGTACCCTACCCTTACCCTAATAAAGGCACTGGCCCATGGGTGTTTGCTCTCCCCTAGATCCCCATGTGCTTGGTTGGGCCAGCTCTCTAGCATTCTTCCCATAATATCCCCTCCTGGTATGCTGTGCCTCCCTCTTCTAAAAAACATGACTATAATAAATACTTTAATTTTATGTGATTTTCCAAGTATAATATCTGCAGTTGTGCTGAGGTGATCCTTAAAGATCACACAAGGGAGACTTACTCCATCATCTCGAATACATTGTTGTTGTCTGATGAATATTTCCCACTATCTTAAAGGAGCATTTAAGTTACTTATAGATCACATTGAGCTTTTTCAAGATTGCTTTTGGTTTTGTTTTGCTTTTAAAAGTTGTGTCTAGAAGAATTCCTTTCATTTAGGACCATTGAAATCATACTACTATGATCCTATGATGTTACCCTTTTGAGGTCTCTCAAGACTATCTCATATATTTGACTGGTGTTTGGTTGCTCCAGTTGTGTCTGACTCTTTGTGATCAATCCCATGAAATGTATCCCACCAGAGGCTCCTCTGTCCATGGGATTCTCCAGGCAAGAATGATGGGGTAGCTTGCCATGCCCTCCTCCAGGGGATCTACCCAATCCAAGGATCAAAGCCAGGTCTCTTATACTCCCTGCAATGGCAGGCAAGTTCTTTACCCCTAGTGCCACCTGGAAAACCCATATATTTGATGAGGCTATCTCTATAAAGCCCTGGGATTTCTTTGGAGGGAATGATTCTGAAGCTGAAACTCCAGTACTTTGGCCACCTCATGCGAAGAGTTGACTCATTGGGAGGGATTGGGGGCAGGAGGAGAAGGGGACGACAGAGGATGAGATGGCTGGATGGCATCACTGACTTGATGGACGTGAGTCTCAGTGAACTCCGGGAGTTGGTGATGAACAGGGAGGCCTGGCGTGCTGTGATTCATGGGGTCACGAAGAGTCGGACACGACTAAGCGACTGAACTGAACTGAACTGATCTCTATAAACAGAATGACAGAAACTTGAACAATTCTCTGTTCTTTGTGAACTCTAGGAATTGTTCACATATAGCTTTCCAGAAACGATCTTTTCCTATCAATAGTTCTTTTCTAACCTCATGAATTTTTTTTTTCTATGTATGTGCACATTGGTATACAGTCCAAGACACAAAAGGCTCTTATACAGTTTTCTGCAACATGGTCTCTTCAAAGCTACATCCTCTGTGGCCCTATGTCCTCATACTCTGGCTACACTGGCCTCCCCATACTCTGATCTTTTGATTATGATATTATTTTCTCCTATTAAAATGATTCTTTTTGAAAGAATTCTGATTTTCCTATGTGTATAGAACAAATGTTCCTCAACAATTGTTTACATTTAATTCCTGACTGAAAATTACAGTGATCCTTGCAAGGAATATCCTATGGGAATAGGCAAAGTGGTCTGAACTAGGGAGGGAGTGATTTGTAAAAGTAAATTAGGAAAGAAATAAGTTATATAAAATTAAATTGTAGAAAACTTTGAGAGAATACACCAAAGTCATGAAAGAATAGATAACTGTTTAGAATATTAGTGGATCCTGTATTGGAACATTATGACCAAGGAACAAATGAAATATTTATAAAATATAAATTAACTATTTTATGGAGGCTTTAGAGAGTATTAATTAGAACAGTTCAACTTGTGTTAATGTAGAATCTATATTCAGCATGTGCCAGGGACTCTTGGCTGATAAATAAAATTGAATAAAGCCTATTATGTGCCAGAATTAATTTCAAGTTTTTTTCAACTTTTTCAATTGTTTTCCTGCTCCACATGACACTATGGAGCTTCTACTATTATTTTTAATATGGCTATTTACTATTCCTGAAAATTATAGCTAAGAAAAATTACTAATATCAACTCATTAAACATTTATTGATCAACTCCAGGAAATTTGACATTATAAAACAAGAGCAGACTTTGTGTAGAGAAGCATACACTGTTTGTCCTTTGTTAAGTTACTTAAATTCTCTGTGCTTCAGCATATTCAATTTTAAAATGACTGTGATTTTGATACCTGGGTTAGTATAAATATTAATGATCATATATATAAATATCTAGTACACATGGTCTCAAGTAGTTGATCCATACTAGATATTCTAAATGCAGTAATGGATATATCTATTACAATTATGACAATTTGTCAGGCACTATATGAGATACCTTCCGTTTATTATATTATTTAAATGAACCCTTCTATTTCTGATAAATTGGGATTATTACAATATGAAGAACCCAAATCTCAGAAAGTGAAAGTAACTACACTTTTTTTTTTTTAATCACTATGTAGCATTTATGGCATTCTTGTACATATTAAATACTATGCAAACGTTTTGGAATTCAAAGATTAATAAAGTTAATGATGAAATTAATGGGTAGTAATATATATAAATGTATTTGTATTTCAACCTATACCAAAGATATTGAAATCAGTAGAGGACACTGTGTTTTACCAGTGATTTCACATATATTATCTTATTTTATACAGCTAGATAAGTAAGATAGGGTTGTTACTTTAAAATCATATAGAAACTGAATTATTTTCTAGTAGTGTGTGACTCAAAGTTAGAGATTATGGCTATTATGCATGCTGGTAATAGAGAAGAAATTGCCATGAGAATGGGCAGAGTGGGGGTTTGGAATAAAGTATTATTAATTATCTATTGTATCTGTCTTTGTCTAACTTATCAACAGTTGGCCTCCATTTTACACCAACTTAATTCCCACTCAAATAGTTTTTTTTTTTTTTTTTTTTTTTACTTTGCAGAAAATGCAACAATATAAAGGTGAGGCATTATATTTTGATTCATGGAAACAACAAAAAATCATTAAATATTTATTTTCCAATACTTGTCTGTATGTGATAACTCTCATTTTAGTTATTCCTTTAATATTTGATTATGACAACTGTTTTCAAAAGTAAGTTAAAATTGTTACTATCTTTTTTTTAATGGCTGAATAATTAACAGTCTTATGGACTCTGTGGGAGAGGGAGAGGGTGGGAAGATTTGGGAGAATGGCATTGAAACATGTAAAATATCATGTATGAAATGAGTTGCCAGTCCAGGTTCGATGCATGATACTGGATGCTTGGGGCTGGTGCACTGGGACGACCCAGAGGGATGGAATGGGGAGGGAGGAGGGAGGAGGGTTCAGGATGGGGAACACATGTATACCTGTGGCGGATTCATTTTGATATTTGGCAAAACTAATACAGTTATGTAAAGTTTAAAAATAAAATAAAATTAAAAAAAAAAGTAAGTTAAAATGACTAATATTTATAAAGTAACCAAAGACCAAAAAGTAACCAAGTAACAAGGACCAACTGTAGAGCATAAGGAGCTCTACTCAATATTTTGTAATAACCTATATGGATATATATAACTTAAACACTTTGCTGGACACCTGAAACTAATACAACACTGTAAATCAATACTACTCCAATACAAAATAAAAACTAAATTAACAAAATAAGTTAAATGTTATCTTAAAGGAAGTGTGAAATGTTGGTTAAATATGTCTTTAAATCAAAACATGATATTTTAGGACTTTCATAATTAAACAAACTATTTTATATTCTTTCAATTTAATTTGTATTTGTATTATAACAATATGAACAAATGTATCTTAAAATTCTTTGTGTGAATCTATGACAAAGTATAACTGTCAATCTAGATATTTATACTTTTGCTGAAATTTTACTCTATAGTGGCTTTAAACTTTAATAGTGTTTCAAATTTGATCACTTTTGTTCTGCAGAAGAATATAGAAGTATGCTTATGCTTAAGTTGGATATTACATTTTCTAAAGGCTGTATTTTTTCTTTATTTTTATCTATTGGGAAAAAATGGGTTGAAATATATCTTTTATAGACTATTTTGGTTTAATCTTCTGAGAGCTACAGCTAAGTTCTTCCACTGACTTCTCCTAGTCTCTTTCCAATATGGCCTGGTCTCTAATGTTAGAAAAGGAATGGTATACCTGGTTTCACTTAAAATTTTAGATTAATAAAATTTATGGCCACCTAGTCTATGCAAGGAGATCCAACCAGTCCATCCTAAAGGAAATCAGTCCTGAATATTCATTGGAAGGACTGACGCTGAAGCTGAAACTCCAATACTTTGGCTACTTGATGTGAAGAACTGACTTATTGGAAAAGACCCTCATGCTGGGAAAGATTGAAGACAGGAGGAGAAGGGGATGACAGAGGATGAGATGGTTGGATGGCGTCCCCGACTCAATGAACATGAGTTTGAGTAAGCTCCAGGAGTTGGTGATGGACAGGGAGGCCTGGTGTGATGCAGTACATGGGGTCGCAAAGAGATGGACATGACTGAGTGACTGAACTGAACTGAATCTATGACAAAGAAGGCAAGAATATACAATGGCAAAAAGACATTCTCTTCAATAAGTGATGCTGGGAAAATTGGACAGCTGCATGTAAAAGAATGAAATTAGAACACTCCCTAACAGCATACACAAAAATAACCTCAGAATAGATGAAAGACTTAAATGTAAGACAAGACACTATATAACTCTTACAGGAACACACAGGAAGAATACACTTTGACAGAATCACAGCAAGATCTTTTTTGACTCACCTCTTGAGTAATGAAAATAGAAACAAAAATAAATGAGACCTAATTTAACTTAAAACCTTTTGCACAGCAAAGAAAACCATAAACAGAATCAAAAGCCAACTCTCAGAATGGGAGAAAATATTTGCAACCAAAGCAACTGAGAAGGAACTGATCTCTAAAATATACAAGCAGCTCATGAAACTCAATATCAAAAACAAACAACCCAATCAAAAAATGAGTAGACAACCTAAACAGACATTTCTCCAAAGAAGACTAACAGATGGCCAAGAGGCACAAGAAAAGATGCTCAGCATCACTAATTATTACAGAAATGCAGGTCAAAATTACAATGAAAACTACACGTCACACCAATCAGAATGTCCATTGTCAAAAAATCCTCAAACACTAAGTGCTGGAGAGGGTGTGGATCTTGCCTTGTTGGTTGGAATGTAAACTGATGCACAGTGACAATGGAGAGGAATGTACAGACTCCTTAGAAAACTAACAAGACATAGTCCCACTGCTGGGTATATACCTTGAGAAAACTAATTTTAAAAGGCACATGCACCCTAATTTTCACTGCAGCACAATTTAAATAGCCAACACATGGAGGCAATCTAAATATCCATTGACAGATGAATGGATAAAGAAGATGTGGTACATATGCACAATGGAATATTACTCAACCATAAAAGGAGTAATTCTGGGTCTTATAGAGATGTGGATGGACCCAGAGTCTGTCATACAGAGTGAAGTAAGACAGAAAGAGAAAACATCATGTATTAACACATATATGTGGAATCTAGAAAATGGAAGAGCTGAACCTATTAACTGGGCAGGAACAGAGACATAGTCATAGAGCATGGACATGTGGACATGAAATGGGTAGGATGAACTGGGAGATTTGGGATTGATGTAGGTGGAGTGCTGTGTATAAAATAGCTAGCTAGTTGAAATCTGCTGTATAGTGCAAGGAGCTCAGCTCAAGGTTCTGAGGTGACACAGATGGATGGAAGTAGGGGTGGGAATGGGAGGGAGGTCCAAGAGGAAGGAGATGTCTGTACCCATATAGCTGATTCACATCGTTGAACAGCAGAAACAGAAATAGTTATAGTTGCTGTAAAGCAACTATCAGATCAGATCAGTCGCTCAGTCATGTCTGACTCTTTGCAAACCCATGAATCTCAGCACGCCAGGCCTCCCTGACCATCACCAACTCCCGGAGTTCACTGACACTCACGTCCATCGAGTCAGTGATGCCATCTAGCCATCTCATCCTCTGTCATCCCCTTCTCCTTCTGCCCCCAATCTCTCCCAGCATCAGAGTCTTTTCCAATGAGTCAACTCTTCACATGAGGTGGCTAAGGTACTGGAGTTTCAGCTTTAGCATCATTCCTTCCAAAGAAATCCCAGGGCTGATCTCCTTCAGAATGGACTGGTT
This sequence comes from Bubalus kerabau, assembly GCF_029407905.1. Lineage (NCBI taxonomy): Eukaryota > Metazoa > Chordata > Mammalia > Artiodactyla > Bovidae > Bubalus > Bubalus kerabau. The sequence continues at coordinate 99,063,479 of NC_073627.1, read as the reverse complement.
GGATCTCCTTGCAGTCCAAGGGACTTACAAGAGTCTTCTCCAACACCACAGTTCAAAAGCATCAAATCTTCGGTGCTCAGCCTTCTTCACAGTCCAACTCTCACATTCATACATGACCACTGGAAAAATCATAGCCTTGACTAGACGAACCTTTGTTGGCAAAGTAATGTCTCTGCTTATGAATATGCTATCCAGGTTGGTCATAACTTTCCTTCCAAGGAGTAAGCGTCTTTAATTTCATGGCTGCAGTCACCATCTGCAGTGATTTTGGAGCCCAGAAAAATAAAGTCTGACACTGTTTCCCCATCTATTTCCCATGAAGTGATGGGATGGGATGCCATGATCTTCGTTTTTTGAATGTTGAGCTTTAAGCCAACTTTTTCACTCTCCATTTTCACTTTCATCAAGAAGCTTTTTAGCTCCTCTTCACTTTCTGCCACAAGTGGTGTCATCTGCACATCTGAGGTTATTGATATTTCTCCCGGCAATCTTGATTCCAGCTTGTTTCTTCCAGTCCAGTGTTTCTCATGATGTACTCTGCATATAAGTTAAATAAACAGGGTGACAATATACAGCCTTGACAGACTCCTTTTCCTATTTGGAACCAGTCTTGTTCCATGTCCAGTTCTAACTGTTGCTTCCTGACCTGCATACAGGTTTCTCAAGAGACACGTCAGGTGGTCTGGTATTCCCATCTCTTTCAGAATTTTCTGCAGTTTATTGTCATCCACACAGGCAAAGGCTTTGGCATAGTCAGTAAAGCAGAAATAGATGATTTTCTGGAACTCTCTTGCTTTTTCCATTATCCAGAGGATGTTGGCAACTTGATCTCTGGTTCCTCTGCCTTTTCTAAAACCAGCTTGAATATTAGGAAGTTCAGGTTTCACATATTGCTGAAGCCTGGCTTGGAGAATTTTGAGCATTACTTTACTAGAGTGTGAGATGAGTGCAATTGTGCAGTAGTTTGAGCATCCTTTGGCATTGCCTTTCTTTGGGATTGGAATGAAAACTGACCTTTTCCAGTCCTGTGGCCACTGGTGAGTTTTCCAAATTTGCTGGCATATTGAGTGCAGCACTTTCACAGCATCATCTTTCAGGATTTGGAATAGCTCAACTGGAATTCCATCACCTCCACCAGCTTTGTTCTTAGTGATGCTTTCTAAGGCCCAGTTGACTTCACATTCCAGGATGTCTGGCTCTAGGTGAGTGATCACACCATCCTGATTATCTGGGTTGTGAAGATCTTTTTGTACAGTTCTTCTGTGTATTCTTGCCACCTCTTCTTAATATCTTCTGCTTCTGTTAGGTCCATACCATTTCTGTTCTTTATCAAGCCCATCTTTGCATGAAATGTTCTCTTGGCATCTCTAATTTTCTTGAAGAGATCTCTAGTCTTTCCCATTCTGTTGTTTTCCTCTAGTTCTTTGCATTGATCGTTGAGGAAGGCTTTCTTATCTCTTCTTGGTATTCTTTGGAACTCTGCATTCAGATGCTTATATTTTTCCTTTGCTCCTTTGCTTTTCACTTCTCTTCCTTTCACAGCTATTTATAAGGCCTCAGATAACCATTTTGCTTTTTTACACTTCTTTTCCATGGGGATGGTCTTGATCCCTGTCTCCTGTACAATGTCATGAACCTCTGTCCATAGTTCATCAGGCACTCTATCTATCAGAATTAGTCCCTTAAATCTATTTCTCACTTCCAGTGTATAATCGTAAGGGATTTGATTTAGGTCGTACCTGAATGGTCTAGTGGTTTTCCCTACTTTCTTCAACTTAAGTCTGAATTTGGCAATAAGGAGTTCATGATCTGAGACACAGTCAACTCCCAGTCTTGTTTTGTTGACTGTATAGAGTTTCTCCATCATTGGCTGCAAAGAATATATCAATCTGATTTTGGTGTTGACCATCTGGTGATGTCCATGTGAAGAGTCTTCTCTTGTGTTGTTGGAAGAGGGTCTTTGCCATGACCAGTGCATTTTCTTGGCAAAACTCTATTAGACTTTGCCTGTTTCATTCCATATTCCAAGGCCAAATTTGCCTGTTACTCCAGGTGTCTCTTGACTTCCTACTTTTGCATTCCAGTCCCCTATAATTAAAAGGACATCTTTTTTGGGTGTTAGTTCTAAAAGGTCTTGTAGATCTTCATAGAACCGTTCAACTTCAGCTTCTTCAGTGTTACTGGTTGGGGCATAGACTTGGATTACTGTGATACTGAATGGTTCACCTTGGAAACGAACAGAGATCATTCTTTCGTTTTTGAGATCGCATCCAAGTACTGCATTTCAGACTCTTTTGTTGACTATGATGGCTACTCCATTTCTTCTAAGGGATTCCTGCCCACAGTAGTAGATATAATGGTCATATGAATTAAATTTACCCATTCCTGTCCATTTTAGTTCGCTGATTCCTAGAATGTTGATGTTCATTCTTGCCATCTCCTGTTTGACCACTTTCAATTTGCCTTAATTCATGTACCTGACATTTCAGGTTCCTATGCTATATTGCTCTTTATAGCATCGGACCTTGCTTCTATCACCAGTCACATCCACAACTGGGTATTGTTTTTGCTTTGGCTCCATCCCTTCATTCTTTCTGGAGTTATTTCTCCACTGATCTCCTGTAGCATATTGGGCACTTACCGACCTGGGGAGTTCCTCTTTCAGTATCCTATCATTTTGCCTTTTCATACTGTTCATGAGGTTCTCAAGGCAAGAATACTGAAGTGGTTTGCCTTTCCCTTCTCCAGTGGACCACATTCTGTCAGATCTCTCCATCATGACCTGCCCGTCTTGGGTGGCCCCACAGGGCATGGCTTAGTTTCACTGAGTTAGACAAGGCTGTTGTCCTAGTCGGAGAAGGCAATGGCAACCCACTCCAGTACTCTTTCCTGGAAAATCCCATGGACGGAGGAGACTGGTAGGCTGTGGTCCATGGGGTCGCTAAGAGTCAGGCATGACTGAGCGACTTCACTTTCACTTTCATGTATTGGAGAAGGAAATGGCAACCCACTCCATTGTTCTTGCCTGGAGAATCCCAGGGATGGGAGAACCTGGTGGGCTGCCATCCATGGGGTCGCACAGATTCAGACACGACTGAAGCGACTTAGCAGCAGCAGCAGCAGTTGTCCTAGTGTGATTTCTGGACTAGTTTTCTGTGATTATGGTTTCAGTGTGTCTGCCCTCTGATGCCCTCTTGCAACACTTACCGTCTTACTTGGGTTTCTGTTACCTTGGACGTGGGGTATCTCTTCACAGCTGCTCCAGCAAAGCTCAGCTGCTGCTCCTTACCTTGGAAGAGGGGTATTTCCTCACCGCCGCCCCTCCTGACCTTGAACATGGAATAGCTCCTCTAGGCCGCCCTGTGCCCGCGCAACCACCACTCCTTGGATTACCAATTGGTCACTTCCAAATATTGATAATTTTAAACTGCTTGAGGCCTGTGGTCCTGAAAAGACTGGTAGATAAAGAAATCCCCTAACTTCTGTGTTCCTAGGAGGAGTATTTTGTGAAGAATCCCTCTTCCCCATATGATTTGCAGATGACCCCTTGTTTACCTATGAGAAAACCAGATATAAACCCTCCAAAGTCCTATTATTTGCCTCCTAAAATTACTAGTTGGATTGTACCCACTGACTAATCTGGACTAAACATATGATCTGACCAACTTTTAGCTATTTCTCTTCTCTTAAATCCCTGTATTTTAATCCACCTTCACCTTAGCCCAGCATATATCCTTTCTGTTGATCTCAGAGAAAGAAAATTCCCAATCAACTGTTCCATCACAGGACCCACCTCTTCTTACTTTCCCCTATCCCATTCTTTCTTTGTTTACCCACCTTTATAAAAGAAAAGCACCTTTTCTCCCCTGTCATTGAGATACTTGCAGATCTTGTGGTGGAAAATTTCACCCCATTGCATAGTCTTCCATCTCTTTACTTTAAAAATTATTTCAAATAAATTATCTTCTTGTTTAGTTCTGGATTCATTTTTATTTGACAATATAAAGAAACACATTAAAAAATTCAGATTTTTAAAAATATAATTCTTATCAGAATAATGAATTTTTAAAAATTTTAACAAAGTATTTGATACACAATATTTCAAAATGAAAAAAGAATAATAATGTTCATATACCTACTATCAGCTTTAACTATAAATATTTTAGAATATTTATGTCAGAATTCTTTTCTAAGAGATAAGTGCTAGTTAATGTCTTCTATATATCTCTCACATACTTCATTGCTTTCGGATGCCACTCAAAGGTAAAACCATTCTGAATTTGAGGTTTTTTTTTAATGTTTTTGCATTTTAACTGCATATGATCCACATAATCTTCTGCAGTGTGAATTTTTAATTTATAATATATATTTTATACATAACATATTGATAATAGACAGCTCTAGGCACTTTATTTTCACTGTTATTGTTTCATAGAAATGCATATTTATTCCTTTATTTTCCTATAAAATAACATGTAGGTTTCCCTCAACATTTCCAACATTTCCCATATCTTAAAGTGTTGCAATGATCCTTCATATATATATTTCATTATATATACTTACATATAAATTTGCTCTTAGTGTTACATTTGTTATGTACTTTAGATGGAATAGCAGGACAATAAGGATTGGACTTCTATACATGTCTTCAATTTTATTAGATATAAACTAAATATGTCTTTCCAAATGACATTCATGAGATAAGCTCTACTTGATTTCAATGCACTTTAATACACTATGGAATTTAACTTCCTATTATTTTATTTAGCATTTTGCATTCATGTTCATAAATCAACTTTTAATAATATTTTGAGGTCTTGTTCTCTTCTTGGTTGTTTTATTCTACCTTCATAAGATGAATTGGTAATACTCCCAGCAACTGTTCAATTTTAATTCCTAAAATGTGCTATAAAACATGAGGATTAATTGCACTTTGGAGATTTGGTAGAGTATAGTTTAAAACAATATGTATTCAGTGACTTTCAAAAGGGGATAGGGAGTTTTTATAGCTGTTAAAATTTTTAAAGTGGTTTTAAAAATTACTTATCTGTTCTTGGACAAATTTGCTAATAAAGATTTCTTCATTAAAATGTTAATATTTCCTATGTTCCATATTTATAGTCATCTATTTGTTTACAGTATTTTCTAATATTTTACACTTATAACTGAATCTTTTTTATGTAACTATTCCTTTTTCCCATCTTTTTTAATGTTGATAATACAACTGTACTTTAAATGTCAAGCAGTGGGATATTGATGAATTCATGACAATCAGATTAAGAGTTTTACATATATACGTATATATAGATATTATGTAGATATACACATTTTCTTCATTCATTTCTAATTAACATATTCAATGTTGTAGGTTTTAATGTTAAGCACATTAGATTTATCGCACAAATTTTGGTTTCCATTCAGTTCATAATATTTTCTATTTCCCTTGTAACTACTTTTCTGATTCATGAATTATTTAGAAATGTGTGTTTACAAGTGTCAGACTCTTTGTGACCCCATGAAATGCAGCATATCAGGCTTGCCTGTCTAAACATTAGAGTTCTTCATATATTCTGGAGTTCTACTTGTTGGCTCACTTTCAATTTAGGGTTGTTATATAAATATATATATATTATATATAATATTATATAATATATATAATGTACTTTTACCACTCTTTGTTTCTTATTATTCTCTCTCTATATTATATAAAATAATATCAATATATTACATATTAATATAATATTAATAGTATATATTAATATATTCTAGATTATAAAATAATTATAATATATTATATAATAATTACAATATTTAATGTTATATATTATATACTCTTTATAATGTATAATACATAAATATTAATGTATTATGTACTAATATATTACTTAATATTATATATTATAAAGATATATAATATATATAATGTATACTATATACATATAATGTACTTTTACCACTCTTTGTTTATTATTTCTCTCCATTCTTACTTAAGCTTTTCATAAACTTACTGCCTAGGGCTCCCACTTTACAATACCTTTTTCTATTTTTTGAAGACGTTTGAGTGCCTATCTTCTTTTGCCATCACAAATATAGTTCTATTTAATGGGCTTCTTGGTTCATATTCTTCAGCCAAGGTTGTTTAGATGTGGTCCTGCCTTTTCAAAATGTAGAGCCTTATGTAGGTCTACAGTCTATGATTAGGCTGGAACCTTTATTCACCCTCTGTTCCTTAGCAAGGGAGAAGGGGGCAGGGAGGGGAAGCCTCATCCTAACCTCAGATTTCAAGTATTAATCTTTTTTTTTTTTTTTTTGGAATGTAAATTTTATTTTATTTTATTTTTTAAATTTATTTATTCTTTTTTTTTTTTTTACTTTACAATATTGTATTGCTCACTAGTGTACTATTTTCAGCTCTTATTACCTCCAAGGAATCAATATCTTAGACACGGTTGCTGATTCTTCATAAAGCGCCCAGGATACCTGTGAATTCACCTTTGCTTTACTTTTCTATTTGTTTTTAGCTTATATGGTTTTTGACCATATTTTATAACTATGTAATTTTTGTTTTAAATATTTTCAAATTTACCTATTATTTATATATATTTGGAGCAGAACATGTGCAATGGAGCACAGACTTATTGAACTGTGCTGATTGTAAGCCCAACAATATAAAAATTTTAAATTTCTATATTGAATAGCAAACTATTATTCTTTCAGTTTTAATATAGGAATTCTGACTCAGATAAAACATCCAAAATCAAATTAGACTTGATACTGACACAACACTTCTTTAAACTGAGGCTATAAAAATTACCTTTATTATTCTATTTTTGTTTCAGTCACAACTCAGATGGATGTCATAGTTCTTTTCGGAGATCACACACCTCTTGCTTCACAGAGGAAGGACTAAAAGGAATTGTGGGCTTCCATAGGTGGGTCTTCAGTTCAGTTCAGTCACTCAGTCATGTCCAACTCCTTGGGACCCTATGGATTGCAGCATGCCAGGCCTCCCTGTCCATCACCAACTCCCAGAGTTCATTCAAACTCATGTCCATTGAGTCGGTGATGCCATCCAACCATCTCATCCTTTGTCATCCCCTTCTCCTCCTGCCTTCAATCTTTCCCAGCATTAAGGTCTTCTCAAATGAGTCAGTTCTTTGCATCAGGTGGCCAAAGTATTGGAGTTTCAGCTTCAACATCAGTCCTTCCAGTGAATATTCAGGACTGATTTCCTTTAGGATGGGCTGGTTGGATCTCCTTACTGTCCAAGGGACTCTCAAGAGTCTTCTCCAACACCACAGTTCAAAAGCATCAAATCTTCAGGGCTCAGCTTCCTTTATACTCCAACTCTCACATCCATACATGACTACTGGAAAAACCATAGCTTTGACAAGACAGACTTTTAACAACAAAGTAATGTCTCTGCTTTTTAATATGCTATCTAAGTGGATCATAGCCTTTCTTCCAAGGAGCAAGCATCTCTATTTTCATGGCTGCAGTCACCATCTGCAGGGATTTTGGATCCCCAAAATATAAAATCTGTCAGTTTCCACTGTTTCCCCATCTATTTGCCATAAGGTAATGGGACCAGATGTCATGATCTTAGTTTTCTGAATGATGAGTTTTAAGCCAACTTCTTCAGTCTCCTCTTTCACTTTCATCAAGAGGCTCTTTAGTTTTTCTTAACTTTCTGCTATAAGGGTAGTGTCATCTGTGTGATCTGAGATTATTGATATTTCTTCCAGCAATCTTGATTCCATCTTGTGCTTCATCCAGTTGAGCATTTCTCATGATGTACTCTGCATATAAGTTGAATAAGCACGGTGACAATATACAGCTTTGATGTATTCCTTTCCTGCCTTGGAACCAGAGTGTTGTTCCATATCCAGTTCTAATTGTTGCTTCTTGGCCTGCATACAGATTTATCAGGAAGCAGGTTAGGTGATCCGGTATTTGTATCACTTAAAGAATTTTCCACAGTTTGTGGTGATCCACACAGTCAAAGGTTTTGGCATAGTCAATAAAGCAGAACTAGATGTTTTTCTGGAACTCTCTTGCTTTTTCTATGATCCAGTGAATGTTGGCAATTTTATTTCTGGTTCCTCTGCCTTTTGTAAATCCAGCTTGAACATCTGGAAGTTCATGGCTCATGTACTGTCGAGGCCTGGCTTGGAGAATTTTGAGCATTACTTTGCTAGCATGTGAGATGAATGCAACTGTGTGGTAGTTTGAGCATTCTTTGGCATTGCCTTTCTTTGGGATTGGAATAAAAACTGACCTTTCCAGTCCTGTGGCCACTGCTGAGTTTTCCAAATTTGCTGGCGTATTGAGTGCAACACTTTCACAGTATCATCTCTTAGGATTTAAAATAGCTCAACTGGAATTCCATCACCGCCCCCCCAAGCTTTGTTCATAGTTATGCTTCCTAAGGCCCACTTGACTTCTCATTCCAGGATGTCTGGCTCTAGGTGAGTGATCACACCATCGTGATTATCTGGGTCATGAAGACCTCTTCTGTATAGTTCTTCTGTATATTCTTGCCACCTCTTCTTAATATGTTCTACTTCTGTTAGGTCCATACCATTTCTTTCCTTTAATGTGCCCATCTTTGCATGAAAATTTTCCTTGACATCTCTAATTTTCTTGAAAATATATTAAGTCTTTCCCATTCTATTGTTTTTCTTTATTTCTTTGCACTGATCGCTGAGGAAGTCTTTCTTATCTTTCCTTGATATCTTTGAAATTGTGCATTCAAATGGGTATACCTGGAGTAACAGGCAAATTTGGCCAAGATTACAGAATGAAGCAGGGCAAGGGTTAATACAAGTTTGTCAAGGGAACACACTGTTCATAACAAACACCCTTCCAACAACACAAAAGAAGGCTCTACATGTGTACATCACCAGATGGTCAATACCAAAATCATACTGATAATATTCTTTGCAGCCAAAGATGGAGACGCTCTATACAGTCAGTGAAAACAAGACCGGGAGCTGACTGTGGCTCAGATCATGAACTCCTTTTTGCCAAATTCAGTCTTAAATTGAAGAATGTAGGGACAACCACTAGATCATTCAGGTATGACCTAAATCAAATCCCTTACAATTATACAATGGAAGTGAGAAATATATTCAAGGGATTGATCTAATAGAGTGCCTGAAAAACTATGGATGGAGGTTCATGACATTGTACAGGATGCAGTGATCAAGACTGTCCTCAAGAAAAACAAATGCAAAAAGGCAAAATGGTTGTCTGAAAAGGACTTACAAATAGCTGTGAAAAAAAGAAGTGAAAAGCAAAGGAGAAAAGAAAAGATATACCCATTTGAATGCAGAGGTGGGTCTAGATCTATCAGATTAATCCAAATCTAGTGATGATCAAAACAGAGTCAAGTCTATTGCCAGACTGAAGAAAATAACATTTGGCAATTAATGCCTTTATAATTCTTGAATATAGGGCAAGAAAATCTATATTCTCCTAGGGAAATCTCTCGTATAAAAGGAGAAGGGATATAAGTACTGAATAATACAAAGCAATTCAAATCCTAGAATTTTTATAGCCAGATAAGAAAGAGAAATTGTATTTTCTAGTTATGTGCAGAATTTGAAATAAGAAAATCCAAAAATTATTATTTGGTTTGTAAAAGTTTTATATGGTAATTGAAATGAATGCTTATCTCTGCATTGATTAAACTAGTGTCTCCTTTTTGTCTTAGTAAAATTGTAGTTGGTACTTTAAATTAGAGTTAGCTTTTTAACTGTGTATCTGAAAAGAAGCCTTTTTAGTACAAATATTTCTTACATTGTAAAACTTAGATGTAAATTCTATAATTTTGTATGTACAAAAAAAAACTGTATCTAAAGTTGAATATAAAATAACAGATGTACGCTTAGAAAAGTAAACATAATTTGAAAGCTCAGATATATTAAATGAAAATAATTGCTTTGAAAATTGACTCCACAAGTTTCTACTAAGCACTTTAGTACAACTATTTGGGGTCTATTTCTCACATCAAAATGGTAGCTCATGAGTTGCAAATGAAACAAATGAGTTCTCCAAAATAACCTAGTTGCTACTTCTACATAGTGCATAGAAACTCAAAATTATTGGTAGAATGTGGGTGGTAGACACAGGCAATCTATAATATTCTAACCAAAACCTTATTTTTCTTAATATGATCTTATTTATTTGGATAAAAATGCAAACAGGAGAGTAGATCTTAGTGATGGTGATGATTAATTAATATAAATAAATTTATATTAAAAAATTAAAAAATAAAAAAACAGGGACATCATTTAGCCAACAAAAGTTAAAAAAATGTAACTTATTATCTAGTTATTATTTATATCTTTATAATACTGATAGGTATATTCTTGGGAAAATGAAAGCAAAGAAGCTATCTATATTTGAATTCAATCTGATGTTCATCATCATCGTAAGGAACTGATGGAAAATGTTCTTCATCAATTTTTATTAGTAGAAAAATTAAAACTTTTATTTGTATTTATATTTGGGGAACAGTAATATTTGACAATGCTTTATGTATGTTTTTTTCTTTCCCAAAGGGCAGCGCATGGCCCTAATCATTGAGTGAGAGCTTAATACACTTAATTAACTGGATTATGAATATCTGTGCTGTCACTTTTGTTCCATTTACATAAAATTCCCTTTTTATTCTAGTCCGCTTAGAAAATGTCTAATTAACTTTTGACACTCATATATGTTTACTAATCATCCCCTCATGCAAAACTGATCACTCCTTCCTCTTTTTAGTATCAAGTTTACCACAAATGTCTCTCCTGCAGAAAATGTTCCTCCAATTCCACATTCACAGAAAGGCTTTTGGCACAGTAGACTTTTCTAACTGCGAGATAAGCAGTAAAGCAGGGGAATTTTGGTTGAGAATTAGCTATATACTCAGAATTGACTAAACGATAATTTAAAAAGAATCTACTGTTGTTTGAAAGCAAACCAAATATTAATTTTTACTGGTTTGCACTTAAAAATAAGTATGCATATAATCATAATTTAGATACTGGTGGGATTAAATATAATGTCAGTAAAAGTCTTACACATGAAAAGTATCTTAAAAGTAATGGCATACATATGTGTGATACATACACTATGATTTTTTAATGTTTATACAGTCATGTAAATACAGAATACTTCCCTTTTTGAATGTTGGAAAATCTGTATTTTAAAAATTGTATTAGAAGCCATGATTAGTAATTATATGTTATTGGAGAAATCACAGAACCTTCTGAGTTTCTCTTACTTATCAATTTCTAGGCTACTTTTAGTATTTAATGCATATGGACACTATTTTTCAAATGTTATAGCTATAATAATAATAATGACTTCATTTATTTATTATTAAATTTATCTATAGTTAATCAAAAGCTATTCATTATTTCTGTAACATTATTTTTAGTGGTATTTTATGTTCATATAATCAATAATCCTTAATGAGCAGTTAAGATAAATTAGTTTCAGCATATTCTTTTTTTTTCATTATTTTATTATTTTTAATTTTTTTAAATTTTATTTTATTTTTAAACTTTACAATATTGTATTGGTTCTGCCATATATCGAAATGAATCCGCCATAGGCATACATGTGTTTCCCATCCTGAACCCTCCTCCCTCCTCCCTCCCCATACCATCCCTCCGGGTCGTCCCAGTGCACCAGCCCCAAGACTCCAGCATCGTGCGTCGAACCTGGACTGGCGACTCGTTTCATATATAATATTATGCATATTTCAATGCCATTCTCCCAAATCATCTCACCCTCTCCCTCTCCCACAGAGTCCAAAAGACTGTTCTATACATCAGTGTATCTTTTGCTGTCCCGTACACAGGGTTATTGTTACCATCTTTCTAAATTCCATATATATGCATTAGTATACTGTATTGGTATTTTTCTTTCTGGCTTACTTCACTCTGTATAATAGGCTCCAGTTTTATCCACCTCATTAGAACTGATTCAAATGTATTCTTTTTAATGGCTGAGTAATACTCCATTGGGTATATGTACCATAGCTTTCTTATCCATTCATCTGCTGATGGGCATCTAGGTTGCTTCCATGTCCTGGCTATTATAAACAGTGCTGTGATGAACATTGGGGTACATGTGTCTCTTTCCCTTCTGGTTTCCTCAGTGTGTATGCCCAGCAGTGGGATTGCTGGATCATAAGGCAGTTCTTTTTTTTTTTTTTTTTAAATTTTATTTTATTTTTAAACTTTACATAACCGTATTAGATTTGCCAAATAAGGCAGTTCTATTTCCAGTTTTTTAAGGAATCTCCACACTGTTCTCTATAGTGGTTGTATTAGTTTGCATTCGCACACAGTGTAAGAGGGTTCCTTTTTCTCCACATCCTCTCCAGCATTTATTGCTTGTAGACTTTTGGATCGCAGCCATACTGCCTTTTATAAAACGTCATTTTGGAAATGCCCTCTAAATACTGTTTCAATCAAGAATGTATTCCTAAAATTATAATAATTGATCTCTTAATATTTTCTTAAATTTCTTCTAATTTAGAAATACAAAAATGGAAACTCTGAAATAGTTTTCTCCTGGCATTTCTTTATTGTTCAAATTCTTCACTTTCTCTCTTATATTTCCATGTTCTCTACATAACAATAACCTATTCAGAAATTTTAAGTAGTTGACATTTTAAATAGGGAATGGAAAATGATAAGTGAATGTATATTCTGTATGATTTAAAGACACTTACAGATAGTCCTTTTTATGCTGAAAGGTTTTATATTTGAGAGTTTTTCCAATTAAAGTGTTAAAATCAGTTTGCTAATAATTATTGTGTGTATATACTTGATTATAATTTTATTACAGTATTTTTTTATTACAGTATTTACTCAAGGTAGAAGAGAAGGCTTTTAACATATTTTATTAGAAAGGTAAGTTTAGAATCTACAGATGTAGTGTTAATGTAACAATGACTTATTTTTTTCCATATTTTCTTTGTACAATATCAACAGCATTATTTTCTAGAGAAGAGAAAATTATATTATTTGGAAAGGAGCCTCTATTAATATTATTGAATATTATCCCCATGTGTCATTATAGTTTTAAACTTTCACATTTTATTTAAGTCAGTGTTATTTCAACATCATAGTGGTATGTTATATTGCTCCTACATGTTTACTCACTACGTTTTACAGTGTTGATTACCAAACTGCTTTTGTCAATAGAGAAAACACCAAATGAATACAAATAAAGAACTAGATTAGCTCAAGCAATTTGAATTCAGATGTAGAGCAGGCTTTCTTCAAATTTAATTCAGACAGAATGATTCCATTTCTCTAAAATGTTCTGGGTCTCTCCGTTCTCTATATCACCCATCTCTTAACCATTCTGGTAGTAAAATGACTTTAGCTTTTCTAAGTTTTTATTTGCATAAGGCAACATCTAGCGAATTGAGACCAACTTTTTTCTCTGGGCTTTTTTTTTTTAATGGTGAGAATTTTTATCCATGAAGCTCAAGTATGCTTGCATTTACTTGTTACAAACTCCAATTTTCTCATATACCCATTTATGAGCTCACCCATCAGGCTTAAGTCTGGGTTGCTAACAGATCATCAGCAAAGAAGATGAATGGCCATGATTCCCTAGGTCTAACTATAAGCCATGTCTTGAGCTTGGACTAATTCCTCAAAGCATAAGGCAGCTAAATAAAGGAGAGGGACACAAAATACTATGGTGATGAAAAATGTAAACTGTTTACAAAATATTTCCACATATATTACCTTATATTAAATGGCTGCTCCATATGCAGTAGCCTTGGTACATGTGTCAACTCTTCAACACTACAAACACTGTCAGAGTTATAATCTATATAGTAGTCTCAAATATCTTGGAGGTCCCAAGAAGTAACAATGCAGTTCGACAAAGGGCAGGCATCAATAGAAAATGTATTTCTGTATTTAGTGAAAAATAGCTGAAGGAAAAAAATTATTCTCTTATGTTTTTCATATTTTTTTAGTTCATGAATAATACATTAATTCATGTTATACTCTCCACTTTTTAAAAAATCCACTGTTCCATTATCCTAAGGCTAGGATGCTATATGCCAAATGACCAGACTGAAGTAAATCTTATTTAATCGTTGGAGTCATGTGAAAATTTGGACAGATTTCTACACCATTCATCTATTTGCTAGATGTGTTTGTTATGAGAATAGACCAAATGGCAAAATCACCTGTGCAATTATCCAAATTTATAGATATAGATTAATACTTGTTTTCAGGACTTTCATTTATTTGCTATTTAGTCATTTGAAATCATGCCTTTTATTTTACTTATTTTTTAAATATTTTGAATCACTGCCAGAAACAAATATCTTCATTATATCATAGGTTAAGCTTGATTTTTTTCTTAAAATAGTAAATTTTATTAAAGAATACATACTCCAATTTTGCAATCTGGCAAAAAAAAAAAAAAACAACACAAAAAAACAGTCCATTTTTGGCTTTAGGGAACCATATAATTCTATGCATTACTGCCTCATTATATAAAAAACCAAACAAATAGCAACAAAAATAAAATAAAAAAAAAACATTTAGTTGTTGCTGTTTTGTTGCTCAGTCCCATCTGATTCTTTGCTACCCCATGGAGCCTGCCAGGCTCCTCTGTCCATGGATTCTCTAGGCAAGAGTACTGGAGTGGGTAGCCATTCCTTTCTCCAGAAGATCTTCACAACCCACAATTAGCCTTCTATATTTGCTTAAAATGATTTAACTACCTACAGGAACTTAAAGTCACACCAATATTCAAGCAGTAAATTCACATCAATTATATTCACATGAGAAGAGACAGAGGTTGGAAAATTATCATACTAACTCAGTGAGGAATATTATTTTTTAAAGAATGGGTATAATCGCCTTTTTCTCTTGCTCACATAATTAACACAGTTGTCCAACAAAAGTCTTACATATGTGAGATTAAAAGAGAAAGACAGATGTTACACACTTGAAAATTCAATGGGAACAAATATTCTTAACATGCACAATATGTATATGGCAAAGTGGCGGTATATTAACAAACATCTATCATCACATGCTTTGATGGACAATAAATAGATTAAGGACTCGGGTTAACATACTGTTTATACTCTTTTGCTGAGGCTTATGTTCTATATGAAAATTACCAGTGCGTAAGCTGACCAGCACCTTCCTGTTCCAGGGTCTTGAAGGAAAGGAGTAGAGCTGCAGGGTAGGTCAATCTCTTCTGTTTCTCTCATATTACACTAGGAAATGGTTGTATAACAACTGGACTAACTTGGAAAGGTGGCTGTAACTCCAACTGTTCATTCTGGCATTTGTAACACCTTTTTGCAGTGGTGGCTGCTTCTGTTAGCAGCCTGACTTATAGCATCATCTGTCAGCCCCCATGGAAAATAGATGGCTTGTTTCCACACAATGTGTGGCTGTCATCACCCTGCTCAAACATTTTTGTTGTAATCTATGTGATTCACAGCTGAATGTTTTTTAGTTCTTTAAGAGATGTGTTTGCACGCCAGTGATTTCCAATTCCAGTATTTCTCATTTCATTGGAAATGGTCATTGTTGGTGTCAAGTACCTGGGCTAAATGTAGAACAACTGAGAGTAAAATAATGAAGCTCCATAGAGGAAACTATATGACTTCCAAGAAAAAGACTAGCCATATTGTTTCATAAACATGGTTAATGAAATTCCACACTATAACTTATAGAAAAATGTATATGTCCATGTTCAAGTTTATATTTGCAAAAAGTATATATAGACATACTTGGCCCTTTCCCTCAATCTTTGGGTTTACTAACAGAAAGACGAATGTATTATCCCTAATGACAATATCTTTGCATATTTTTTGTAAATAAGAGGGCTTCTTGTGTTTTTGTTGTTTTAGCTTTGTTATTTATCACTTTTCCTGGTCTTTGGGAATATTTTTTTTCTGCTTCTCATATATTATTAAAGTCATAGTTCTCTATTACCAGTATATTTGGGGTTCAAATAGATTCATTTGTGATTAAACATTGTTTTATGCTTCTATTTTTAAAAAGTGAGTTCAATTTTGCTTTTTAATATTGTTTTCTGATTGTATTCAGCGACTAGAGTTCTCTTCCTTAGTTGCATTAAATATACAAGACATAAAAGTTAAGTAACATTGACAGCATGCAGTTCTTCATAAATCCTGAGCAAAGGCATAGACCTCTGTGCTTCTGACATACTTTGCCTCACAGAGATCTGTAGCCAACAGATGTCAAACATCTGTGCCTCAACTACTCACAGGTGATGCTGAATATGATTTTGACATTCAATATGTAAAATGCTGTTAAATAATAGAAAGACATAAAAGATTGACTTTGAAAAACCTTGCCGTTAATTTTACAGTTTCACCAGAGAAAGTACCAAGAAACTTGACAAATAACAGCACCAGTTAAGGTAGATTAGCTACTGAGCTAATTTATTATTATTTTTTTTTTTTACTTTACAATATTGTATTGGTTTTGCCATACATCAACATGCATCCGCCACGGGTGTACACGTGTTCCCCATCCTGAAGTATACACATGACTCTGGTGGAAAAAAAACAACTCTGGGTCTAGTTGAGCAAATATCTATTTAGGACACTATGGAATTTTGGAGTGAGTAGACTATGATTTGCCTAATATCTACTTTAAGGATAAAAGTAAGATCCATCCAACAAAAAGTTTAATGAATAAGATTATATAATTTTTGAAACAATAGACTAAATAGTTAAAGTAGAACTATCATTTAAATTTGTTATCTAATTATTATCAAATTCATTTGGAGCCCAGAAATAATTACTGGAACCAATTACATTGAGTCAGTGAACCAATGAGCCAGTGAAAATTGGTTCATTGCTGGAACCAATAACATAGACTCAGGCAAGTGAAATGGATCCAAACCACAGGAAAAGGTGGTACCAACACTCATATCATATAGTAAATTTAGTATATGTAGATCCTGGTTAGTAGGTAGAGAGTATACTTAGTAAATATAGTATGCATAGATCCCAGTTAGTAGGTAGAGAGGCCTTTTTTTTTACTAAGTCACTTCAGTCGTGTCCGACTCTGTGTGACCCCATAGACGGCAGCCCACCAGGCTTCCCCGTCCCTGGGATTCTCCAGGCAAGAACACCGGAGTGGGTTGCCATTTCCTTCTCCAATGCATGAAAGTGAAAAGTGAAAGTGAAGTCGCTCAGCCGTATCCGACCCTCCGTGACCCCATGGACTGCAGCCTACCAGGCTCCTCCGTCCATGGGATTTTCCAGGCAAGAGTACTGGAGTGAGGCCTTAAGTAACTACTAATAGCTCTACTTCCCAAGAGCTTATTTTTGGTGATATGTTCAGGTGATAGAATAATTCTGAGTAGGCTTATTTCATTTGACCCACACATATCTGATGTTTTGCTGCCATTTTCAAGTTAGAAGTCAGATAAAAAAGTAAACATGGCAAAATGTGATGATGGTCTCCGAATATATTGCTGAGAATGGTTTAACATGTAGCAAGAAAGAAACCACTAATTTGATTATTAAATAATCATTATCCTTGTTACTTGGCAGATTATAAGAAAGGACATATATAAAATACATACAAGGAATACACTGCCACCACTCATCGCACACAAAACATACAAACATACATGCACACACATGCACAGAAATTAATACAGACATGTAAACAAATGCTAATTTTGATTAAATTGTTTTTTGTTTTTAATTTAGAAGTTTATCTTTAATTCCATGGTGCTCCACCAAAGAAAGTACTGTGATAGCATGACCAAGAGGTCAGTGCAAGAATTTTTTTTTTAATTTTATTTTATTTATAAATTTTACATAATTGTATTAGTTTTGCCAAATATCAACACATGTATACCTGTGGTGGATTCATTTTGATTAAATTGTTAAATTGTAAATTATGACCTGCTCAGGCAATTCTTAGAAGTATAATATTTCACCTACCTTTTAAAGTCTTCAATGATATTTGTATTTTGTATTTAATTCTGCTCTTTGTTTGATTCAGTACTCTTTGACAGAAAAACTGTACTACAGTCAAGCCAATTTTCCAATAGTTATACAAGCACAGTTTTCTCATTCCAGCTTGTGTTTTTTGTTGTTTCACCTGCTGCAAAATCATGAAATTTCTTCAAAAATCCAAATGACCTATCCAAGCCCTACACATAATTTTAAGACCTGTTTTTTTTAAGATCCTACTTTTTTTATGAACCCTTCTCTTCCAACATTTTTTTTTCTAGCCATTATGTGTGTCAGATTATTCTTTCAATTTTCTAATTATGCTATACTGCCTTTGTTTATGAAGAAGGCAAATGGCAACCCACTCCAGTACTCTTGCCTGGAAAATCCCATGGACAGAGGAGCCTGGTAGGCTGCAGTCCATGGGGTTGCTAAGAGTTGGACACGACTGAGCAACTTCACTTTGACTTTTCACTTTCATGCATTGGAGAAGGAAATGGCAACCCACTCCAGTGTTCTTGCCTGGAGAATCCCAGGGACGGGGGAGCCTGGTGGGCTGTCATCTCTGGGATCGCACAGAGTCAGACATGACTGAAGCGACTTAGCAGCAGCAGCCTTTGTTTATGTACTGTCTCTTTATTTGTCATATTATTTCCAAATAGAGATTCAATTTTTAGAGAATTGGGATATGTCACAAAAGTGTTTTACACCTCCTCATGGTGCCTCATAAAGTGGTGACCACATAAAAGACAAGATATAAGAGCATCCTTGGATGATTTACTGACTGTGTGATAAATACTTATCCATCACATTTAAACCAGTTGTGTTAGCAGTGTGTTAATAACTTGCATTTGGCCATGAAATCTTAATAAATTTTATACTCAATCACAAAGGGCAGATTGGAAAATCTCCTTGCAAAATTATAGACATCTGGGTTGTTATCACATAAGAAACCCTAACACACTATGGCTATCTTCTGATTATTAAATTTAATGACAGTGAGCTTCCTTTCACCTGCAAAAGGAGGAAATGTAAACAGAGCAGGGAGTTCTTTTTCTCTGCTTGCTATACTGACTGATAGATATTTGCCTAGAAAATGAAGAAGAAGGAAAAAAAGGGTGCCCTTAATTCTGTGGGTAGTATCAGATTAAAATATCTCGAATGATTGATGTCATGGATAATATCAAAATTCAAACTAAAATCTTATGACTTACTTTTTGACACTCAGTCCTCTTCATTACTATTCACAGTTTTTACCTTACACATTAACATGTGTCTGTCTTGAAACTGTTATACATAAATGCTGCTAAAAATGCTTCTTTATTCAAATATTCTCTGACATGTGTTTCAAAACTTTATCTCTACTGTGTCTTTCTATCTTTCAGTTTCTTTTTACCTTTTATTTATCTTTATTTTTAACTTCTAATGGTCATTCATTTCCCTCTCAGTCTCAAGTTTTTCCTTTAATATTACATATTAGAAAACTGTTTAGTGCAAATCCTGATGTTAAACTTTGAGATGCTCCAATGTCAATTTATATAGATTCTGCCCTTGTGGTACTTACTGTCTGGTAAGACAGATGGCATACACATAAATTAAATATAATACACATTACAAGTGATAAATGCCATGAGAGAGTTACTGATAAAGAATTTCTCGTATACAAGCCACTCTTCTCCAACCTTTTAAATCATAAATTCAGAATCTTCTGTTTACTAAATGATTTATTAAGCTTTTTTATGTATTTTAAAGAGAATTCTATCCACTAGTGTTAAGTGAAAATTGCTCAACATTTACTAAAGCATGGAGATTCATAGAAGGTTTAAGAATAAAGCCTTGAAAGACCCACATCTGATCTATGTAAAATAAGCTAGCATCTGTATTGAGGATAATTTCAGTTAGAAGGAGAAATCCCAGTTCAGATGCTATTACAGTAGTGTAACAGAAGTAAACAATTAAATGAATAAAAGCATATATTAGTGAGACAGAAGAATGAATTGAGGTTGATTTGAATAATATATATAAAAGAGAGCTATTTCTTTCTCATCCAACAGCAAAACTTCTTAGACAGAATAAAAATAGATGAGATATGACTGATCATGAGCCAAAACTTTACAAATAGGAGTAGCACAAATCAGCAGAATAGTGGGAACATAAGAATGTCGGTGAATCCACCGTCTCTGTCAAATAAGCCCTCTCACGTGACCCATGTGATAAGTGTACAGCTACTATCTTCAAGTGATGAATCTTACCCAAACAACCACGTTAGATATGTTTGATGTGTTTGATGATGAGAAGCTCAACCAAGTTAGGCCAAGATCTTCCCTGGTGATTAGTCTCAAGTGAAAGTGAAAGTGTTGGTCACTCAGTCATGTCCAGCTCTTTGCAACCCCAAGGTCTGTCCATGGAATTCTCTAGGCAAGAATACTGGAGTGGGTTGCCATTCCCTTTGTCAGGGGATATTCTCCACTCAGGGATAGAACCTGAGTCATCTTCGTTGTAGGCAGATTCTTTACTGCCTGAGCTACGAGGGAAGCCCCAGTCCCAAAGATATGTCCGTATCCTAATCTCTTGATCCTGAAAGTGTTAACTTCTTTGGAAAAAACGATATTTGTCAATGTTATTAAGAGGACCTTTAGATGAGGAGATGATATTAAATTATCCTGATGGGCCATATATGACATCACATGTATCCTCATAGGAGAAAGGCAGAGGGAAATTAGACAAACACACAAAGGAGTGGCAATGTGAAGACAGAGCAGAGATTGGAGTGATGTGGCCACAAGCCCAGAAATGCTGCCTCCAGAGATAGAAAAGCCAAGAAACAGATTATATTGTAGAGCCTCTGGGTGGGGTGGAGGTGGGGGATATGATCCTTTTGACACCTTGATTTTGTACTACTGGCCTCCAGAATTGTGAGAATATAATTCTGTTGTTTTAAGTCATCAAATTTATGGTGATTTATTATAGCATCTACAGGAAAATAATCCAGCTCCTTCCTAACCTAACTTTGACACATGAACATCCTACATTCCTTTGTCAGTGTTCTCAGTTAAAAGATGGAGCCCTGGAATCTAAAGGAGTAACTGTATAAAAGAGAAACTGCTAAATATCTGAGTATGGTGAAAATGACTATTGCCAACTCATGATCTTTCTTTAAGTAGAGCAGTAATCAAATGTCCTTTCTGGATAAATATATAAACATACACACATCATATATGTATTATATGTATACAAGGGCTTCTCAAGTGGCTCAGTTTAAAGAATCTGCCTGCCAATGCAGGAGATGCAGGAAACATGGATTCAATCCCTGGGCTGGGGAGATTCCCTGGAAGAGGGCAGGGCAACCCACTCCAGTATTCTTACTGGACTGTGAAGGCTATAGTCCATTGGGTCTCAAACAGTTGGACATGACTGAGTGTCTGAACATGCACACATGCATATGTATATAAGCATTATATACTTATTTAGAGGCAGCAAAAGAAGACATTTAGTTTTAACTCTTTTAAGTCAAATTATAAAATACCATCCTGACAGTTTCTAATTTCTCTGTAACTTCATCAATCTATGCTAAATGAAAGGGAAGTTAGAAAAGTGAACTGATATATTAATAAAAGCATTTCCCTCTCCATTTCTAGATGTATTGAGACTTAAAAGGCACTGCAGTAAATAAAACTATCTACTCTTGTCACCTAAGCACTCACAAGTTAAGAGGAATTACAAGCTACGGGCTGCTTGAAAGAAAGGATTCACCCAGAATGAACATTCCTAAGAGAAGTGTGTACAGTGTAGTTAAGCACCAGACAGATTATAATGAATATTTTCATAGACACCCTATATGTCTCAGATATGTTACAAAAGGGACATTTCAAACAATTGATTGTATTGTACTATTTTTCTATCTCTGTAGATGCTGTAAGTATAATCTTCACTGAGATTTTGTTGCTTTATATAAAGAAACACACAAACTGCAGGTCTATTATCATAAAGCAAGGCTGAAAGCCGGATTCTACCAATCATACAACCAGCAGCATGCCCTTCTGTCAATTTATAAAGAATTCAAAGCATATAACTTAAATTTTTTTAATTTCCATTTCATGGCTATGAATAGTTAGAGAAAAAAGTGAAGGCATATGAACACATGACAAGAAAAAAAAATAAAGAAAATTAGCAATGTCTTTATTTTCATCTCAATGCTAAAGCAAAGACCACCTGTGCTGTCAGAAATGCCCACATTCTTAACAGACTGGAACTGTGAGAAGTCACACAGGTGCTGAGGAGAAAATAGTAAAGAAAAAAATTTCCAAAAATAAAATAAAACCACTTATTTTCAAATTTTGACATCCTGTTTATTTATCTTCCTATAAAGTTATAACAAGTAAAACATATATTGAAGAATTACACTTTTCAGAATAGGCCCTAGGAGACCATAAGAATAGTAACCTATAGAAAATGCCAAGAAATAGATAAATCAAAGTTTTGGAGGGTTTTCAGGTTTTGTTTCTGCTTTAAAGACAATTCCAAAAAGGAAAAAAGAAATTTCTCATCAGGTGCTTAAGTTCTTGGAAACAAGAAAATTACAGAAATTATCTAGCAAGTGGAAAATCCTACAGGCAAAATGATTAAAAGAGTTAAAGAAACCCTGGTGTAGCCATAGAGTGCAATGGGTGCTTCAGGGATAGTCATAGTTTGGTTGGTTATAAACCAAGACAACCTCTCAAGGCACCTCTAACTAAAATGAGTATCACCTTTTAGGACGGATATTAAATGCAGGGTTATAAGATAACAATTCAGGACTACAAGTAGTTCTGAATTTCAAATAAACAAGTAATATTCTAGCAAAACTATGTCCCAAATATTTCATTATCCTGTATTTATACTAAAAACTTGCTTTTTATCTGAGTTTCAAATACAACTATGTGTCCTGTATTTTTATTTGCTAAACCTGTTAACCTTAATAAGGTGACTTAGAAACATCGTTACCAGGAAAGACTAGAAGAGAAACTGGAAATTCTACAGGAAGCAATGCTGTTTTTCTCTGTGTCTTTCAATGACCTGACTCTCTCTCTCTGTCTCACACTCCGCCTTTTCTCTCTTTTCTCTAGAACTAAATAATTGCCAATTTTATTCTCATTTTCCTCAATATAGAATAATTTTCTCTTTATTTTTTCCTCAAAATTGGAAAATGAGTATGTTAAGGCTGTATACTGTCACCCTGCTGATTTAACTTATATGCACAGCACATCATGAAAAATATCAGGCTTCATGAATCAGAAGCTGGAATCAAGATTGCTGCGAGAAAGAACAACAATATCAGATAGGCAGATAATTCCATTTTAATGGCACAAAATGAAGAGCAGCTAAAGAGCCTCTTGATGAAGGTGTAAGAGGAGAGTGAAAAAGCTGGCCTAAAACTCAACATTAAAAATACAAAGAGTAAGGCATCCAGTCCTATTACTTCATGGCAAATAGACTGGGGAAAATGGAAACAGTGGCAGACTTTATTTTCTTGGGATCCAAAATCACCTAAGAGGGTTACAACAGCCACAAAATTAAAAGATACTCTTCAGAAGAAAAACTGTGACAAACCTAGACAGTGAATTAAGCAGAAACATCACTTTGTCAAAAAGGTCTATATAGTCAAGGTATGGTTTTTTTCAGTAGTCATGTATGGATGTGAGAGCTGGACCATAAAGAAGGTTGAGTACGGAAGGACTGATGCTTTTCAGTTGTGGTGCTGGAGAAGTCCCCCCGAGAGTCCCTTGGAAAGCAAGAAGATTAAACTAGTCAATTATAAATGAAATCAACCCTAAATATTCATTGGAAGGAAGGACTGATGCTGAAGTTCCAATTCTTTGGCCACCTGATGCAAAGAGCTGACTCACTGGAAAGGCCTTGATGCTGGGAAAGATTGAGAACAGGAGAAGTGGGTGACAGAGAATGAGATGGTTGGATGGCATCACTGAATCAATGGTCATGAGTTTGAGCAAACTCCAGGAGACAGTGAAGGACAGGGAAACCCAGTGTGCTGCATTCCATGAGGTTGCAAAAATTCAGACATGATTGAGAGACTGAACAACAATAACAACTCAAATAAAGAAGCAGGTTGGCCCAGCTCTGGTGATAATCTGCTGCTGCTGCTGCTGCTGCTGCTGCTGCTGCTAAGTAGCTTCAGTCATGTCCAACTCTGAGACCCCATGGATGGCAGCCCACCAGGCTTCCCCATCCTTGGGATTCTCCAGGCAAGAACACTGGAGTGAGTTGCCATTTCCTTCTCCAATGCATGAAAGTGAAAAGTGAAAGTGAAGTCTCTCAGTCGTGTCCGACTCTTAGTGACCCCATGGACTGCAGCCTACCAGGCTCCTCCATCCATGGGATTTTCCAGACAAGAGTACTGGAGTGGGTTGCCATTGCCTTCTCTGGTGATAATCTACCTGTGGTCAAATCAATACTCAACAGGGTTTCAAGATCACATGGCCCAGTGTCTTCTCAATAGATGTAAAGGTACAGACTCAAAGAAATGTTAATCAAGCAGGGAAATAAATAACAGTCTATTGAAGCCATAACGACAAGTCATGTCTTTAAAGAATACTAGCCTATGAATCCCTGAAGAAGGGAATAGCAACCCAATCCAAGTATCCCTGCCTAGAGAATCCTCAGGGACAGAACAGCCTGGCAGGCTACAGTCCATGGGGTCATGAAGAGTCAGACACAACTGAGCAACTAAGCACAGCCTCTGAATAGCAAGTTTGCAATATTAATTGAAAATATGAGTAAGTATATAAAATCATCTGTACTGTAAAACACTAATTTTGCTATATATACACAAAGGTACACATGAAAACATAACTGTAGTCACTGAAATTTAGAAAAAAAAATATATATATACTGAAAAATATTCCCAAGGATGGTGCTACTATGACTAAAATTAATTTCATCTTTTACATATATTTTTCTACTTCCATACAATTTTTCCCAGATATTGTACAAATACCCCTGATTATTTATATAGAGTCATAATATTAAAAATTGATAAAGAAATACATATTTCTAAGAATTATGAATTATAAGAGGGCTGTTTAGTAACCTAATAGATTAACAAAAATTTTCTTAAATATGAACTGCAAGCTGTTCAGGTTGAGAAGCTGTAAAAATTTCACCTGAAATGTAACATTTTGAAGAGCAAGAAATTTTAAAAGGACAAAATCTAAGAAACCCTAAGATAAAAATAACACATAAGGAAAAATTGAGCTATTTATGCAAAAAATGCATTATTTTGACTGTTCTTTAACTTTCAAATGCTTTATAAATATAAATAAGACCAAAAATTGGTAAGCATGTTCTCAATGAAAAATTAAATAATTTAAAAACTAAAAAATATTTAACATTACATAAGATAATGAGTCCTACAACCTTTCACCAGCAACAACCTTATCAAATACACTTGTTATCATCTTTGAGAACATCTATAGTTTCAACTTTCTGACAACCAATTTCTTTATCTATCAAAAACTTATTTTTTATTCTAAGCATCCATTTCTAGCTGCCATTGATTAGTTCTGGTTCTGTCTCTTAGTAAGTATTTACACTTACCAGTGTAAGTACTTTTGTACACACAAGTCCCTCTTAAATTTGAAGATACATGTTTCTTTCCATTTGTCCAATCCTCAATGAAAACCTTGCCCTGCATTTTCACTTTGACCTTCTAACTTTTGTCAAAATAACAATTTGTCTAGGCATTTAGACTAAAACTTGCAGCTCACAGTGAATGAATCATCAGGCTCTGTCAACTTTTTTAAATGCAACCTAACTATCAGTGTTTATCTCTGTTTCAGCTGCCACTACTTAGGTAATTGTTTTATACTTGTTTTATTGGCTTCATTAAAAAGTGATCTTTCTGATTCTTGGTTTGTTCTTTATTTATAAAATGTTATGAAAGATTGTTACCTAATAAATCTGAAAACACCTCTTTGTGTATAATCAGCTATACCCCAACCATCTATGTCCAATACAAACAAAGGAAAATTCTACCCTATAATTAATTTTTATTACTTGAAAGCCAAAATAGAAATAATAAGATGTGTTTTAAAATTCAAGAGACTGTCCTTTATTAGCTAGACTACTAAAATGATCTTTATTCCATCCTAACTTCTTGAAATCTATATTTTCATTGTAGTCAATTCAATTTAATCTCTATACCACCTTTCCTGAGGTCTTAAATCACAGTGGTTATTACATCACCATCCATGGTGTAAGTACAGAAACTCTTTACAATCTGGTTTTAATTCTTACAATATAAAGTGCAGATTTTGATCAAAGTTTCTAAGAAGCCAATATAAAGAAGAAAAAAATAGATAAAATTTCCTTATACTTTATGAGCTAAATTTATTAAATGTTAAGAGTGAGCAGTCATCTTATAATCTAGGAGCACATGAAATCAACATCAAGGAAAATAATGTTCTAACTTTCATACAGGAGACTAACAGCTTTCTCTCATATTTTAAAAAGCAATATTTAAAAAGCTTTTAAACATTATAAAATGTATAACTGCAAAACACACAAAACATTTTCAGAAATAAAAGTCTTTTTAAAAAATAGAAATTAATATTTTCTCTTTTAAGAAATACTAATGCCAACCACTAATACTGAAGAAGCTGAAGTTTAAATATGTCTTTTTTATCCCAGGGGACTGGAATGCAAAAGGAGGAAGTAAAGAGATACATGGAGTAACAGGCAAGTTTGACCTTGTAGTAGAAAAAGAAGCAAGGCAAAGGCCAAGAGAGTTTTGCCACGAGAACACACTAGTCATAGCAAACACCCTCTTACAACAACACAAGAGATTACTCTGCACATGGACATCACCAGATATCAGATTGATTATATTCTTTGCAGTCGAGGTTGGAGAAACTCCATACAGTGAGCGAAAACAAGACCAGGAGCTGACTGTGGCTCAGATCATGAACTTCCTATTGTAAAATTCAGACTTAAACTGAATAAAGTTGGGAAAATCACTAGCTTATTCATGTATGACCTAAATCAAATCCCTTATGATTATATAGTGGAAGTGACAAATAGATTCAAGGCATTAGATCTGATAGACAGATTGCCCAATGTAACATTTTATGGGAGACTATGATCAAAACCATACCCAAGGAAAAGAAATGCAAAAAGGCAAAATGGTTTTCTGAGGAGGCCTTACAAATAGCTGAGTAAAGAAGAGAAGTAAAAGGATAAAGAGAAAAGGAAAGATATACCCATCTGAATGCAGATTTACAAAGAATAGCAATGAGAGATAAGAAAGACTTCCTAAGTGAACAATGCAAAGATATAGAGGAAAACAATACATGGGAAAGACTAGAGATCGCCTCAAGAAAATTAGGAATACCAAAGGAACATTTCATGCAAAATGGGCACAATAAAGGACAGAAACCATATGGACCTAACAGAAGCAGCAGAGATTAAGAAGAGGTGGCAAGAATACATAGAAGAACAATGCAAAAAAATCTTAATGACCTGGATAGCTGCAATGGTATGATCAGGCACATAGAGCTAGACATTCTGGAGTGTGAAGTTAAGTGACCCTTACGAAGCCTCACTAAAAACAAAGCTAGTAGAGGTAATGGAATTTCAGCTGAGCTGTTTCAAATCCTAAAAGATGATGTTGTTAAAGTGCTGCACTCAATATACAGGCAAATTTGGAAAACTCAGCAATGTCAACAGGACTGGAAAAGTTCAGTTTTGACTCCAATCCCAAAGAAAAGCAAGGCCAAAAATTGTTAAACTACCTCATAATTGCTCAAAATAATGCTCAAAATCCTTCAAGCTAGGTTTCAATAGTATATGAGCTAAGAATTTCCAGATGTACAACCTGGATTTAGATGAAGTAGAGGAACAAGATCAAATTGCCAACATCCATTGGATCACAGAAAAAAACAAGGAAATTTCAGGAAAACATCTACTTCTGCTTCATTGACCATGCTAAAGCCTTTTACTGTGAGGATCACAACAAACTATGGAAAATTCTTAAAGAGATGGGAATACCAGACCATCTTACCTATCTCTTGAGAAACTTGTATGCAGGTCAAGAAGCAACAATCAGAAGTGGACATGGAACAACAGATTGGTTCCAAATTGGGAAAGGAGTATGTAAAGACTGTATGTTGTGACCCTGCTTATTTAACTCATATGTACAGTATATCATGTGAAATGCTGGGCTGGATAAAGCACAAGCTGTGATCAAGATTACCAGGAGAAATATCAATAACCTTAGATATGCAGATGACACCACAGTTAAGGCAGAAAGTGAAGAGGAACTAAAAGCCTCTTGATGAAGGTGAAAGAGGAGAGTGAAAAAGCTGGCTTATAAGTCAACATTAAAAACACAAAGATTAAGGCATCCAGTCCTATCACTTCATGGCAAATAGACTGGGAAAAATGGAAACAGTGGCAGACTTTATTTTCTTGGGCTCCAAAATCACTGTGGACAGTGACTGCAGCCATGAAATTAAAAGATGCTTGCTCCTTGGAAGAAAAACTATAACAAACCTAGACAGTGTATTAAAATGCAGAGACATTACTTGCCCAACAAAGGTCTGTATAGTTGAAGTTTATATATATATATACTTATTTTTTCCAGTAACCATGAATGGATGAGGGGTTCCTTGGTGGCTCAGAGGGTAAAGTGTCTGCCTGCAATGTGGGGGACCTGGGTTTCATTCCCTGGGTAGGGAAGATCCCCTGGAGAAGGAAATGGCAAACCACTCGAGTACTCTTGCCTGGAAAATCCCATGGCGGACAAGCCTGGTAGGCTACAGTCCATGGGGTCGCAAAGAGTCGGACATGACTGAGCAACTTCACTCACTTCACTCACATGAATGGATGTGAAAGTTGGACAATAAAGAAGGTTGAGCACTGAAGAATTGATGCTTTTGAATTGTGATGCTGGAGAAGACTTTTGAAGGTCCCTTGGGCAGCAAGGATATCAAACCAGTCAATCCTAGAGGAAATTAACCCTGAATATTCTTGGAAGAACTGATGCTGAAACTGAAGCTGAAGCTCCAATACTTTGGTCACCTGATGCAAAGAGCCAACTCATTAGAAAAGACCCTGATGCTGGGAAAGACTGAGGGCAGGAGGAAAAGTGAATGACAGATGATGAGACAGTTGGATGGCATCACTGACTCAATGGAGATGAGTTTGAATAAGCTCTGGGAATTGGTGATGGATAGGGAAGCCTGGAGCACTGCAGTCCATGGGGTCACAAAATGTTGGACATGACTCAGTGACTGAACAATGACTTTAAGAAAAAAAGCCAGGGATAATTCACAAATCTATATAAACTATGATTAGCAACAACTATACTTAAACACTGTAAATCATATTCACACAAAGGAAACTAGTATTTAATTTCTTTAAGGTACCTATTAATCAATAACTATGCAGAAAATGTCTTAAATATCAAAGTTTTATCAAAACTTTGTATCAAAATTTTTCTATTGAAATATAAAATTACATTTTTCCTCCAAAAGATATTTTTTTCTAATTGGAAATATTTTTGTTCTCCAAATATTTTGTGTTGGACATAATCTATCATAACTGAAAAAAGTTTTTTTCTCTTATTTAGTCAGGACTGCTGAGGTCAACTTGGGGGTAATTAATAGCAAAATACTAAATAGGTATTCTATGAGAGTTCCCTATTAGATTCCTGCAAATAATCCAGTAATTGAATAATAACATTCTTGAAATTTAATTCCAAATAATAAGAATTTATGAAATTAATAACATTAAATATTTATTTCTAAGAATGCATGTTGAGATTTTATATTATTGAATAAAAACTTATAAGGGCATTCTAATGATACATGGTCTTAAAATGCATTTTTATATTATAGATTATAAATATAAAAATATTTATTTTTATATTATGATAAATAACTGAATTTCATATGCTGTCAACTTGAAAAAACCTCTAGTCAAAATGAGGCAAGAATAGCTGGTCATGGGCATTTTCTTGTTAGCTAGGAAAATTATTCTTCTGTACTAGTCTTACTTGGTCTAATCTAGATTTGAGCTAAGAGATCAATATGCATTTAGATTAAGCCTTAGCTTAGTGTTTTTCAACTGTGCTTTGAATTAATAAACTGGCAGGTATTTCCACTACAGCTGCAGAAATATGTAATGGATGGAAAGAGTGAAGGCTGAATGTGGAGAAATACAAGGAGACTGTATCTTGAAGGCACATGAATGGCATGCTAAGTTAAGAAGTTAGGACTTTTCTCTG
The DNA here is from genome assembly GCF_029407905.1 of Bubalus kerabau. NCBI lineage: Eukaryota > Metazoa > Chordata > Mammalia > Artiodactyla > Bovidae > Bubalus > Bubalus kerabau. The sequence goes on along the minus strand of NC_073627.1, from coordinate 99,033,201 downwards.
GCAGTTACAGAATGTTTGTGAGCTATCTTGTGACTCCCACTGCTCTGTCTACTCACGGAAAGATTTTTAAGATAATTCTCACACAGGGAGAGCTTTGTTTTCCTTTTTAATAAGCATCACTGGTGAGGCTTCATTCTCTGTCATTTCCATAAGAAATACTGTCAAATTTTCAAGAATAAAGGAACTGTCACATTGAACCATGTCATTCTCTAAATACCTGCCTTTGACAATGGAGTATATAGGTAAAGATAAGCACTATTCTTATATTAAAAGTGAAGGTGAAGTCACTCAGTCATGTCCAACTCTTTGCGACCCCATGGACTGTAGCTTACCATGCTCCTCCCTCCATGGGATTCTCCAGGCAACAGTACTGGAGTGGGTTGCCATTTCCTTCTCCAGGGGATCTTCCTGACCCAGGGATCTAACCCAGGTCTCCCGCATTCCAGGCAGACGCTTTAACCTCTGAGCCACCAGGGAAGCCCACTCTTATATTAGAATAGATAAATATATTAAAATTCCATAATATTTAAATCAACAGTATAAAATACATGAAGTTTTACATAAGAAAGAAAAATAAGTAAAAAAAAATGCATACAGAAAAAAAAGATACTTGGTTCATGGAACTATGTTTTATGGGGATCTCTGTTCAAAGGACACAAGGGAATGAACAACGAGCCAACAATTCTTCAGAGACTTATTCAGTTGAAGGTTACTCTAGGTGTGCTGCTTCTACTTTTTTTTTCTCTTTCTACACATATTTCGCTATTCACTTGAGGTATTTGTTTCTACACTTTTAAAAAGGAGTACATTTACAGTGAAAAAGCAACTTCAAATAAGTTTACTCATTATATTTGTTTCCTACTCTGACTCAACTATCATGGGAGAGAATTAAGAGCCAGTTAAAATGAATATCTGTGGCTTTATTTTTTCATGTACTCACTGTCTTTTGCTATCCTGGGAGAAATAAACACTGGCTTCATGTATTCCTGGCAATCAAGTATTTTCAAACAAGAAAGAACTAGATACGTATATTAATCACTCAGTTCAGTTCAGTTCAGATGAGTCACTCAGTCGTGTCTGACTCTTTGCGACCCCATGAAACACAGCACAGCAGGTCTCCCTGTCCATCACCAACTCCCGGAGTTCACTCAGACTCACGTCCATGGAGTCGGTGATGCCATCCAGCCATCTCATTCTCCCTTGTCCCCTTCTCCTCCTGCCCCCAATCCCTCCCAGCATCAGAGTCTTTTCTAGTCAACTCTTCCCATGAGGTGGCCAAAGTATTGGAGCTTCAGCTTCAGTATCAGTCCTTCCAATGAACACCCAGGACTGATCTCCTTTAGAATGGACTGGTTGGACCTCCTTGCAGTCCAAGGGACTCTCAAGAGTCTTGTGCAACACCACAGTTCAAAAGCATCAATTCTTCGGCGCTCAGATTTCTTCACAGTCCAACTCTCACATCCATACATGACCACAGGAAAAACCATAGCCTTGACTAGATGGACCTTTGTTGGCAAAGTAATGTCTCTGCTTTTTAATATACTATCTAAGTTGGTCATAACTTTCCCTCCAAAAAGTAAGCATCTTTTAATTTCATGGCTGCAATCACCATCTGCAGTGATTTTGGAGCCCAAAAAAATAAAGTCTGACACTGTTTCCACTGTTTCCCTATCTATTTCCCATGAAGTGATGGGACCGGATGCCATGATCTTTGTTTTCTGAATGTTGAGCTTTAAGCCAACTTTTTCACTCTCCACTTTCACTTTCATCAAGAGGCTTTTCAGTTCCTCTTCACTTTCTGCCATAAGGGTGGTGTCATCTGCATATCTGAGGTTATTGATATTTCTCCTGGCAATCTTGATTCCAGCTTGTGTTTCTTCCAGTCCAGCGTTTCTCATGATGTACTCTGCATAGAAGTTCAATAAGCAGAGTGACAATATACAGCCTTGACGTACTCCTTTTCCTATTTGGAACCAGTCTGTTGTTCCATGTCCAGTTCTAACTGTTGCTTCCTGACCTGCATACAGGTTTCTCAAGAGGCAGGTCAGGTGGTCTGGTATTCCCATCTCTTTCAGAATTTTCCACAGTTTATTGTGATCCACACAGTCAAAGGCTTTGGCATAGTCAATAAAGCAGAAATAGATGTTTTTCTGGAACTGTCTTGCTTTTTCAATGATCCATCGGATGTTGGCAATTTGATCTCTGTTTCCTCTGCCTTTTCTAAAACCAGCTTGAACATCAGGAAGTTCACGGTTCGTGTATTGCTGAAGCCTGGCTTAGAAGCTTGTAAATACTAGGAAAAATTTTATTGAAAACAATGCAGCATATCTGTGATATATGTGTAATTGGCAAATCAAATAATTATTTCAAAATAATCATGCAGGCAAAACAAACAAAAAATTGTGTCAATTTTGAAATTCTTGCACCAATTCTTAGTATCAGATATTAATTGTTTAATTGTAGATCAGTGTTCTGACTAGTTCAACAGAGAATTAAATACAAAGATCAATCAGCATCTATTAATTTCTTTAATAATTAAAAAACTATTTAAATAGAATTTACCTCTTGTACCTACAAACTTACTACCTAAAATTTAAAATAGTTTGTTGAACAGAGTACAGGCAGTGACATTACGTCTACATGTATAGCAAAATGATCTCACTAGTTATGAGAATTTCAAAGGTTGCTTGACACTACTAAGGAGTAGTGGTACAATAAGAAATTCATGAGATTGAAATTCAGACCACTTTGGTTTTAAATCTTACATACAAATTATGTAATCTTGAGTAAATTATTTAACCTCTTTAACCTATTATTTCCTCTTCAGTGGGAATAATAAATTGCAAGGTTCTTTGAGTCTTATATCTATAATGTATGTAAATAACATTAATGCACACACATTATAAACCTATATGTATAGATGTATAAACATTAGTTTCTTTCCTTGCAGAATAAAAGTTTTATGACTATATTTTGCAGGGTAAAAATTCACACTCTGCTTAGAAAAATACCAATAAAAATGTGTTCACATGTCTATATCTCTTCTTTCTGTACAGTCAGAATATTGTGTTTTAATATGTAAGAGGCCTGCTGACGTCCATTCACAGTTACTTTCTATTACACATTTTCATATTCTCAGAGTACACATCTATGGAATGAGAAGACTCCCTGGGAGGCTATCTATTTATGGTTTGATGCAGCATCTTATTTCCCACTTAAAATAAAAACCAAGTAAATATAAGGGTGAAATATAAGCTGTTTAAGGTTAGCTACCTAAAGAGGTCATGGCCACTCATTGTATTCATTTCTCCTTTTTGTATAATACATATCTTACTATTAGACTTCACTGGTGGCTCAGACGGTAAAAGCGTCTGCCTACAATGAGGGAGACCAGGGTTTGATCCCTGGGTCGGGAAGGTTCCCTGGAGAAGGAAATGGCAAGCCATTCCAGTACTCTTGCCTGGAAAATCCCATGGACGGAGAAGCCTGATAGGCTACAATCCACGGGGTCGCAGAGTCAGACACGACTGAGCAACTTCACTTTCATTTTTATCTTACCATTATTGGAAGCAGTCCTTGAACTTTAAATTTTACTATATTGTAAAAGAAGACTTAGTGTCATCCTTTAGCCATACTATTTATGTTAGTCAGTATTTTCTAACTCCTGTACAACACAAACCCCAGTCTCAAAAGTTTAAAATGATTTTTTTTTTTTTTTGGTCTCCCATTGACATCACAGTGTATGCCTGAAATTTTTCTTCTAATTGGAGACTCTGGGATCTAGAACACTTCCAGTTTATAAAGCTGCCATCATCATCATGGCATCGTGGCTTTCAAGACCTATGTGGAAAAGATGACAGGATGTTAAATATCAAGCAGCATTTTAGGGATGGGGTTGGATGTAGTATATTATATTGAGCAATACAATTTGGTCATAACTTCATCACATGATCCAAAGATAATTACAAGGGGAAAATCACAAAATTGGGGAAAACACAGCATTGCCTCTGCCATACTAGGCTAGTGTGTATGCCTAAGGAAATTTGAGACTGTGTGGACCACAACAAACTGGAAAATTCTGAAGGAGATGGGAATTATCAGACCACCTGACCTGCCTCTTGAGAAACCTGTATGCAAGTCAGGAAGCAACAGTTAGAACTGCACATGGAACAACAGACTGGTTCCAAATAGAAAAAGGAGTACGTCAAGGCTGTTTATTGTCACCCTGTTTATTGAACTTATATGCAGAGTACAACATGAGAAATGCTGGGCTGGAAGAAGCACAAGCTGGAATCAAGATTTCTGGGAGAAATATCAATAACCTCAGATATACAGATGACACCACCCTTATGGCAGAAAGTGAAGAGGAACTAAAAAGCCTCTTGATAAAAGGGAAAGAGGAGAGTGGAAAAGTTGGCTTAAAGCTCAACATTCAGAAAACAAAGATCATGGCATCCAGACCCATCACTTCATGGGAAATAGATGAGGAAACATTGGAAACAGTGGCTGATTTTATTTTGTGGGGCTCCAAAATCACTGCAGATGGTGACTGCAGCCATGAAATTAAAAGACGCTTACTCCTTGGAAGAAAAGTTATGACCAACCTTGATAGCATATTCAAAAGCAGAGACATTACTTTGCCCACAAAGGTCTGTCTAGTCAAGGCTATGCTTTTTCCAGTGGTCATGTATAAATGTGAGAGTTGGACTGTGAAGAAGGCTGAGCGCTGAAGAATTGATGCTTTTGAACTGTAGTGTTGGAGAAGACTCTTGCAAGTCCCTTGGACTGCAAGGCGATCCAACCAGTCCATTCTGAAGATCAGCCCTGGGATTTCTTTGGAAGGAATGATGCTAAAGCTGAAACTCCAGTACTTTGTCCACCTCACACGAAGAGTTGGCTCATTGGAAAAGACTCTGATGCTGGGAGGGATTGGGGGCAAGAGGAGAAGGGGACGACACAGGATGAGATGGCTGGATGGCATCACTGACTCGATGGACGTGAGTCTGAGTGAACTCTGAGAGTTGGTGATGGACAGGGAGGCCTGGCGTGATGCGATTCATGGAGTCGCAAAGAGTCGGACACGACTGAGCGACTGAACTGAACTGAACTGAAAATCACTTCAGATGGTGACTGCAGCCATGACATTAAAAGATGCTTACTCCTTGGAAGGAAAGTTATGACCAACCTAGACAACATATTAAAAAGCAGAGACATTACTTTTTCCACAAAGATCTGTCTAGTCAAGGCTATGGTTTTTCCAGTAATCATGTATAGATGTGAGAGTTGGACTATAAAGAAAGCTGAGCACCGAAGAATTGATGCTTTTGAACTGTGGTGTTGGAGAAGACTCTTGAGAGTCCCTTGGACTTCAAGGAGATCCAACCAGTCCATCCTAAAGGAGATCAGTCCTGGGTGTTCATTGGAAGGACTGATGCTGAAGCTGAAACTCCAATACTTCGGCCACCTTTTGTGACATGCTGACTCATTTGAAAAGGCCCTGATGCTGGGAAAGATTGAGGGCAGGAGCAGAAGGGGACAACAGAGGATGAGATGGTTGGATGGCATCACTGACTCTATGGACATGGGTTTGGGTAGACTCTGGCAGTTGGTGATGGACAGGGAGGCCTGGCGTGCTGCGGTTCATGGGGTAGGAAAGAGTAAGACATGACTGAGCAAATGAACTCAAGTGAACTGATTTCGTAATGATCACTGTATTTCAGTGTCTAAAACAGTGTTGTATTATGAATGCAATATTTCAGAATGAGTAAGTACCTGTTACAAGTGAAACAAAATATACAGATAATCATGTAGCACATAGATATAGCATATTTTTAACTCAATCATACAATTATATAAATATTAGACTTATAAAATATCACCACAAAACTCTATCAATATAATGTTGTGAAAGTGAAAGTCATTTAGTCATGTCCGACTCCTTGTGATCCCATGGATTGTAACCTGCCAGGCTCTTCTGTCCATGGAATTGTCCAGGCAAGAACACTGGAGTGGGTGGACATTTCCTTCTCCAGGGAATCCTCCAAATTCAGGGATCAAATCAGGGTCTCCCGCATTGCGGACAGATTCTTTACTGTCTGACACACAAGGGAACCTTACACATTTAAAAGTAATGCATGTCATTTATATTATTTAAGATTCAAACACTTCCCTTTGATAATAATATTTTAAGGTTATCATTCATCCTTTTCATATAGGTAACATAATTCTTAGGTTGAATTTAGCCTAAAAGGTGGTTTGTCTTACCAAAAGCCAGTAGAGATATAACCCTTGACTCTGGCTCTTGAGTGGAAGATTTAGGGTGAGGCAAGACACAAAGAATACCAGTAGGTACAAATGGGAATATGTACTATTCCCTGAGGATCAGGCAGTAGATATTTTCAAACGTTCAATATTTCTTAAACATCATCACTCCCGAAATCTATGCAAATTCACATTTCCATAGCTAGGACCACAGAAATGGTTTAAATACAGTATCTGGAAAAATGAAGGAACTATTGTAGAAAAGACAGCATACGAGAAATCAGGTACTTGCTAGAGTTGGGAAAAAAATTACCTGACGTGGAATAATCAGTTCAGTTCAGTTGCTCAGTCGTGTCTCATTCTTTGCGACCCCATGAATCGCAGCACGCCAGGCCTCCCTGTCCATCACCAACTCCTGGAGTTCACTCAGACTCACGTCCATCGAGTCAGTGATGCCATCCAGCCATCTCATCCTCTGTCGTCCCCTTCTCCTCTTGCCCCCAATACCTCCCAGGATCAGAGTCTTTTCCAATGAGTCAACTCTTCGCGTGAGGTAGCCAAAGTACTGGAGTTTCAGCTTTAGCATCATTCCTTCCAAAGAAATCCCAGGGCTGATCTCCTTCAGAATGGACTGGTTGGATCTCCTTGCAGTCCAAGGGACTCTCAAGAGTCTTCTCCAACACCACAGTTCAAAAGCATCAATTCTTCTGCGCTCAGCCTTCTTCACAGTCCAACTCTCACATCCATACATGACCACAGGAAAAACCATAGCCTTGACTAGATGGACCTTTGTGGGCAAAGTAATGTCTCTGCTTTTTAATATACTATCTAGGTTGGTCATAACTTTCCCTCCAAAAAGTAAGCGTCTTTTAATTTCATGGCTGCAGTCACCATCTGCAGTGATTTTGGAGTCCAGAAAAATAAAGTCTGACACTTTCCACTGTTTCCCCATCTATTTCCCATGAAGTGATGGGACCGGATGCCATGATCTTTGTTTTCTGAATGTTGAGCTTTAAGCCAACTTGGAATGTTGGGTGGAATAATGGATGGGTTCAAAATTGGGAAAGGAGTACATCAAAGCTGTATATCGTCATCCTGCTTATTTAGCTTATATGTACAGTACATCATGTGAAATGGTGGGATGGATGAAGATAAGCTGGACTAAAGATTGCTGGAAGAAATATCAACTTCAGATATGCAGGTGATACTATCCTAATGACAGAAAGCAAAGAGGAACTAAAGAGCCTCTTGATGAAGGCAAAAAAGGAGAGTGAAAAGGTGGGCTTAAAACTCAGCTTTCAAAAATCTAAGATCATGGAATCTGGTTCCCTCACTTCATGGCAAATAGATGGGGAAAAATGGAAACAATGACAGATATTTCCTTGAGCTCCAAAATCACTGTGGATTGTGACTGCAGCACGAAATTAAAAGATGCTTGCTCCTTGGAAGAAAAGCTATGACAAACATAGACAGCATATAAAAAGCAGAGGCATCACTTTGCCAACAAAAGTCTATATAGTCAAAGCTATGGTTTTTCCAGTAGTCATGTATGGATGCGAGAGTTTGACCATAAAGATGGCTGAGCACTGAAGAACTGATCCATTAGGTCTGTGGTGCTGGAGAAGACTCTTGAGAATCCCTTAGACAGCAAGGAGATCAAACTAGTCAATCCTAAAGGAAATCAACCCTGAATATTCATTGGAAGGACTGATGCTAAAGGTGAAGTTCCAATACTTTGGTCACCTGATGAGAACAGCCAACTCATTGGAAAAGACCTTGATGCTGCAAAAGATTGAGGTCAAGAGGAAAAGGAGGTAACAGAGGATTAGATATTGGATGGCATCACTGATTCAGAGGACATGAGTTTGAGAAAACTCCAGGAGATATTTAAGGACAGGGAATCCTGGCATGCTGTAGTCCATGAGGTTGCAAAGAGTTGGACACAACTAAGCCACTGAACAATAACAAAGTTGGGGAGAAAATTACCTTGTTAGGACAGAAAAAAAAGATCCTTCTTGGTTAAATCTTTCACAAAAATGAACAAGAGAATCACATAAGAAATAAGCTAAATTTTTTGGAAGATTTACCTATTTCTATATTTGTTGGAAGATAAACCTATTTCTTAGTAATCTGTCATAAATGCATTTCATGAGAACTGTAGACAGATTCCCTAGACAGCTGAGCAGGTACATGAGTTTACAGATATAAGTGGCTTCACTGAGCCCAAATGAGACCAACTTAGTGAAGAGTGTTTAGCTTCCTCAGAATAAAGTGTCTTAAATATAAATGCTATAAAATTAATTGCCATTGTCTAACTATTAAATCCAGAAATGTAGCTCTTGGCAGAAAAAAAAAAAGTGTGTGTTCCTGATCCACAATTACTTAAAATTTCTGGAAATAATTTCATAAAACTGATTATTTTAGAAATTCTGAATATTTATCTCAAAGTAAAGGGACTCAACTAGATTTAGCAAATTTAATCTCTTCATATTAGTTTTGCTAATGTAAGCTTCATCCAGGTTACTGTGGGTTTGTAGAATACATTCTAAGAATTTCTAAAACTCTTTCAAGTGTTTATAATTTAGCTGAATCATTTCTTTACTAACTTAATACTGTTGGTTTTGAATTCTAATGTAAGCCCTGAGTTAACTGAGCATTTTATGCCTCTGAGCAAAAAACTAAACCAAAAAGCAACATCTCCCTATTTCCTCTACTTCCCCAGCCCTGTCAACCATCATGCTATTCCATTCCTATATGTTTTACTATATATATATATATATATATATATATATATATATATATACACACACACACACACACACATATATATATATATTTTTTTTTTTTAACAGGGAGGGTGTTCCACATGCAAGTGATGCCAAGCAGTATTTGTTTTTCTCCATCTAATGCCCTCCAGATTCAACCATCTTATCACAAATTGCCATATTTCCTTCTTTTTTTCAAGATGGAATGATATTCCATTGTATACACGTGTGTGTACCTATCACATTGTCTTTATCCACTCATATGTTGTTGAATACAAAGGTTGTTTCCATGAAACAACATGGCTGTCATGAACAATGCTTCAAATAATGTGGGAGTACGGAGAGTTCCTTGGACAGCAAGGAGATCAAACCAGTCAATCCTAAAGGAAATCAATTCTGCATATTTATTGGAAGGACTGATGCTGAAGCTGAAGCTTCAATATTCTGGCCACCTGAGGCGAAGAACTGACTCATTAAAAAAGACCCTGATGCTGGGAAAGATTGAAGGCAATGACAAAGGATGAGATGTTTGGATGGCATCACTGACTCACTGGACATGAGTTTGAGCAAGCTCTGGGAGTTGGTAATGGACAGGGAAGCCTGGCATGCTTCAGTCCATGGCGTCACAAACAGTAAGTCACATAAAGCAACTGAACTGAACTGAACATGGTGATTTTATTTCTTTTGGATCTATAATCATAAGTAGGATTTCTGGATTATATTGTAGTTTTATCTGGGGAGTGTAGGAAACAGGGAATTGTTGGTAAAGGGTACAAACTTTCAATTATCAGATAAGTTTTGATGACCTAACATATAGCATTGTGACCATGACTTGTAATACTGCATAAGATACATGAAACTTGTTGAGAGGAGATCTTAAGGGTTTGAATAATAAAAAAAAAAATTAACTATATAAAGTGATGATGTATTAGTTAACTTGATTGTATGAATTCTCTCAAAATGTAAATATATATCAGATAATTATACTGTATACATATAATTTTGACAATTATACATCTAAAATATATTTAAAAACTTGATAATTCCTGTTTAATGTAGCAAACTCTATTGGAAAATGTAGAGCTTCTCAAATTGCCTTTTCCATCACTACTTGAAGCTACTAGCTCTTGCTTCTACTTATATTAACTCTGTTCTTACCTGTAACTCATGAATATATCTATTTATTTATCCTCTATGGCTTAGTTTAACTGCAGCTTCATCTGGAAGTCTTCCTTGTGAAGTTTCCCCTCTACTTAGGTAGATATAGACACAATTTCTTTTTGGTATTCATTATACATATATTCATCATATATATATATATATCAATTGTATATATATTATATGCATATATATTAATTATGCATATATAATATATAATTATATATGTGCATATACAACAATTACATGCATATATATGTGTGTATATTTAAGATACATATTATACTATAATTATTTTTTTTGCATTTTTCTTCAAGTAGATTGTATACTCAGCATAGATTTATACATTCAGCATGTAACCTGGTCTCTGAAACCTACTAGGTACTCAATGAATGCTTGTAGAACTATTTTCATTATTGAATTTTTTCCTGCCTTCTCTATGAATTGGTTCCACCAATTATTATTTATTTTTATTAAACTTCAGTTTACTTTGGGCTAGAGATGTCCTCTAAAACAAAATAAAACAAAAATTCACTACATTGCATGACCACATTTCTGAAAAAAAGAGTTTATCACAAAATCTTCTGTCTTACCCCTCTCACTCACTAGTATTTCACATTTATTCTACCTTATTTGACTTGAATCACTTCTCTAAAAGTCACGAATGTCTTCCTAATTACCACATATTTTCTCATTTCTCACCTTTCTAGAATTACTATCTTCTCTTGTTGGATTTTTTTATCTGAAGTTTTTGAGACTTCGTGCTATCCTGATTTTCTGATTATTTCTGACTTCCATATCCCTCTTCTTCTTTCTCTAATCAATAGGATATTTTCCAGTTTGTGCCTTCCTTTGTTTATCTCAACATTCACAAAATATGATCTCATTTAGTTTCCCTAAATCATGTGGAGCATAAAACTTGTGTCTTTATTCTGCACCTGTTGTTCATGTCTTCTTAGAATCTTGTTGGTGTTTGATGTTCATGATTTCTGAATTAAAATGTGTCACTTTCTCCTATAACACACATACCACCTTTATTCTTCTATATTTCAATTAATGATGCTGCATTATCCTCCCAACTGCTACATGGATTTGGAACACAGGCATATTTTGACATGCCTCTGTTTTGTATGCTTCTGATACAATCAATGTCTCATTCCTATAAAGTTCTCTTGAACATGTATACCTTTAATTCTTGATTTTCTCTTTTCCATTTATGTACTATTTTTTAATTCATTTCCTTTTTCATTGTAACTTTTATCTATTTATAACAAATTTTGCTGTGCTGTGCTCTGTTGCTCAATCATGTCCTAGTCTTTGTGACTCTATGGACTGTAGCCTACCATGCTCCTCTGTCCACGAGATTCTCTAGGCAAGAACACTAAAGTGGGTTGTCTTTTTCTCTTCCAGGGGATCTTCTTGACCCAGGGGTCAAATCCGTGTCTCCTATGTATCCTGTACTGCAGGAGGATTCTTTACCTCTGAACCACTGGGGAAGCCAATTTATATTTTACTATTTCTAATTTAATTCAATGTTTGCAATTTCTGCTTAAATTTACATAATACAAAGACTATAAACTTACAAAATTGTATCTCTTTACATGTTCTCATTACTAATCAATCTGAAATGCTTTTCATTCTTAACTTGTTGAAATTTTTCTCAACTTTAAAGGCTAGCTCAAAGACCATGTCTCTGATTCCTCTGTCAGAATTTCTCCAACAACTAAGTTCCAGAATAGCTTCCTTTTAGCTTTAACACTTCCATTACTTGGTTTCTTTTCCAGTAAATCACCCACATGTCTTTCCTTAATTTAATGTCACTGACATTTGAGACATGTCTTATTCATCTTATTCTCATCATGGCACTAATAATTATTCTTGTATGGCTTACTGAAGTTTGGGAACTGTGTTTTATTTCTCCTAACACTCTTCCTGTCACTAAGTAAACATTTCTGAAATATTTACTGAATGAATACATTTGTCATAATTCCTAAATTATGAAATTTGTACACTGAATCTGTGTATGTCAACTTGAACTATAAGGCACTGCATGATATAACTGTAACCCCAAATGTTGCATATTTATATGTTAAAAACATTAGCATGACTGGGACTACAGTGACTTTGAATTTTGCAGTGAATTTTAAGAACATTTCAAAATAAGATCACCATCTTCATTATTGTGAATATTATTTTAAATTGATACAATTTATTGGGTGCTTACTAGATACCAAGCACTGTTAAACATGAAACATATATAATCTCATTTCATTTTCACAGAAACTAAAGATTAGTAGATGCAAAATTTTCTTTATATTATATTTTACAGTTAAATATGTAAAATATTAGTAAATGTTGTAGTAGAAATTCAAATAGTTCTGTTTCAAAACCTTGAGCTCTTAACCAGAGCATGGGGTCGTGTTCCACTTTGCATATTACACTCCAAACATGCTTTTATTTTTCCTGACACAAAAATAAACTGAAATGTTCTTTGTGAATCAGTCATTCAAGTACCATCAGTTGCCCTTTTACTGATGATAGCATGATTCAGAACTTTTAATAATGATTATAATTAAGCAATGATATCTATGCCCCCTCCACTTTATGAGACAATAATCCAATTCCTAAATGGCTAAACTAGAAGGCCAAAGGCAAAGCAGTTTATCACAGCTAGAGAATCAGATTACTGCTGAAGAAAACAAAGAGCCTTGATATTATTACTATATAATGCATGTTTCAGGGTTAATAGCCCTCTATACAGCATTATTTTTTTAATGTTATCCTGGCAAGGTTAAAAACAGAAAAGAAAGATGCTAGTTCTATTGGATGTGTCTGGTAAACGTTCTCTGAATGAGGAAGAAAATTAATTCTTTCAAGCAGAGCACATATCTTGGAGTCAAGAAAACTCACACTTTTTTTTTTTAATCTAATATGATTCCTAAGTCATTTAACTTGACTGAAATTCAATTTCCATATTTTAAAGCAACAAACTTCTTGTTCCAACATCCAATAATTAGATACATTGGGAAAAATATCTTTGATATCATATCTAATGAGGAAAAGATCAGGTATATATTTATTGTGCAGTCTCAGTTTTCCTACATATATGATCAAGTAACATCTTGTACTATATCAGTATAAAATACATGTTAAGAAAGAACAATTTCTGTGTTCTACCCTGAAGAGGTACAGCATAATGCCTCCCACTTTCTTACCTCCTACACAGTCAATTTTAAAAGGACTTCTCCGCATAGGTTTCTTTCAAAGCATCTGTCACAAGAAGTTGATTGGCATGTCATAGCTTCAAAAAGATTAGAGTAAAGCCATTCTCATATATTTTAAACAGGTATGGATTTATATTAAGATCATCCCTACTTGCATAAGCATCTAAAACCTTCAGGATGGATTATAGACATTAGAAACATGGCATTAGCAAGAATGTCTATCCATAACTTAACATATCCAAACTGTATTCTTAAAACTGGAATCCAGTTTCAGATATGTATGTGCTCTGCTGCGCTAAGTAAGTCACTTCAATTGTGTCCAGCTCTTTGCGACCCTATGGACTGTAGCCCACCAAGCTCCTCTCTGTCCATGGGATTCTTCAGGCAAGAATACTTCAGTGGGTTGCCATGCTCTCCTCCAGGGTATCTTCCTGACCCAGGGATTGAACCCATGTCTTTCCTATGTCTCCTCATTGGCAGGAAGTTTCTTTACCACCAGCACCACTTGAGAAGACCCTCTGATAGGCATACACAAAATCTAAAAGTGAAACATTTTGTTTACAACATTTCTTAGGGAATTATTTGCATGGCTTTAACAACCAATATATGGTTTTAGAGGAAAGAACAATAATTTTGTACAATAGAATGAATTTGGCTTTTTGAATAACAATGGCATAAGCCACAGGCTTCCCAGATAGTACTAGTGGTAAAGAACCCTCCTGCCAATGCAGGAGACATAAGAGATATGGGTTAAATCCATGGGTCAGGAAGCTCTCTTAGAGGAGTATATAACAACCCACTCCAGTATTCTTGCCTGGAGAAGCCCATGGACAGAGGAGCCTGGTGAGCTACAGTCCATAGTGTCACAAAGAGTCAGACACGAATGAAGTGACTTAGCACACACGCACGGCAAAAGTCACAGAAAGCAAAAACAGTCATTGCCATAAAAATCACAGATTCTCCCTTTTTAGAAAGTACTACAATTATTTAAGGGTTATTTTGATATTCCATTTCAGTTTTAAAAATCAATTAAAATTTAGCTGATGTCTAAAAATAAAAATCAATTGGTTTCAGACTAATAGCTTTTAACAGTATAATAAATAAAACATAGCTTTGATTGGTTTTATCTGTGAAGAGATTACTTTTCATCTCTATGGATATAACTTTAAAAACTCATAATTTTTAATCACATATGTTAAAGAAAAAATCCTTCATTCACTTGTTAAAGAACAGTAAGGCAGACTTCATTCAAGGTAGGAGGGTCAAGAGGTTTCGCAGTGAGAGAAGATAAATTGGGCTTAACTTTGAACACACCAATAAACATGGGAATACACAGCCAAAGAGCAGAATGGGGTCAGTCTTTGGAAAATTGCTATGAGGAAACAGTTGAGTAAGAGGTGATTCTGGCTAAACAAACCTAACCAAGGTCTAGCTGGATTCTTGCTGCTGCTGCTAAGTCGCTTCAGTCGTGTCTGACTCTGTGTGACCCCATAGACGGCAGCCCACGAGGCTCCTCCGTCCCTGGGATTCTCCAGGCAAGAATACTGGAGTGGGTTGCCATTTCCTTCTCCAATGCACGAAAGTGAACAGTGAAAGTGAAGGTCACTTAGTCGTGCCCGACTCTTAGCAACTCCATGGACTGCAGCCTACCAGGCTCCTCTGTCGCTGGGATTTTCCAGGCAAGAGTACTGGAGTGGGGTGCCATTGCCTTCTCCGAGATTCTTGCTAGAACTGGACAAAGATGCAAGTCCAGAAGTCAAAGTCTAGTTGAAAAAAATATTCAGTGAGGCCTGGTCAGAGTTTGGTCAAGGAGAGAATCTTTGTCAAATGGTTTATGAAAGTAAATGGCTCCTTTTATCTTATTCTCAGGCAAGAGTCACTATCAAAGTGCCATCCACCACTTCCATTCAGACTTTAGCTGTGTCTTCCTACATATACATCAAAAATTTTATAATGGTGTGTAAATCCTTTTTTATAATTTAGGTCAGGAGGTGGGAAACTATGCCACATGGGCCAAATTCAACAAATGCCTGTGTTTATAAATAAAGTTTTATTGGAATTCATTCATACATATTTGCCCATTTGATTATGTTTTATCTATGGCTGTTTTCTTGCTATACTGACAGTGTTACGTATCTGTGATAGATACCGTGTGGCCTTCAAAATACTGTCCTAAAATACTTAACCTCGAATCACATTTTGGAGGCTAAAATTATGCCATCTCCTTTTCCTTTCCTATAATTTTGTATTAATATATGCAAACAGCCTTTACCTCACTGAAACTCTTTCCTTTGTCAACATTAGAAACCACCCTCATTTTAAGGCCTAACTTGAATTTTACCCAGTCTTACACCCCTCTGTTGAAACTGAGCTTTCCTTTTTCTGAACTCGTGATATTTACTTTTGCAAATTATAGCACTTACTATATTCTGCTATGTTAGAATTTGTACATATGTTTCACATCTCTCATAAGTCCATTAACTCCTTCAAAGTAATTGCTAGAAATTGGTAATTTAGTGATCCTCATCAGACTTTGGAGAAGGCAATGGCACCCTACTCCAGTACTCTTGGCTGGAGAATCCCATGGACAGACGAGCCTGGTAGGCTGCAGTCCATGGAGTCGTGAAGAGTCAGACACGACTGAGCGACTTCACTTTCACTTTTCACTTTCATGCGTTGAAGAAGGAAATGGCAACCCACTTCAGTGTTCTTGCCTGGAGAATCCCAAGGACCACGGGGCCTGGTGGGCTGCTGTCTATGGGGTCGCACAGAGTCAGACATGACTGAAGCGACTTAGCAGCAGCAGCAGCAGCATCAGACTTTAGCACACAGTACATAAAAACTTTTAGAGCCAATAGGTATGTTAGAGTTCACAGTATTTCACAATAGAAGGAGTTTAAGAAATGCAAGCAGATTGTATGATACATAAAACAGCCAAATGGAAGAAATGAGGAGAAACGTATGGGAGATTTGGAAAGCATATGCCTATTCATTGTGTGATTTGAGTAGAATCAAAAGTACTGTTTGCTTCAAAGTAACTAACACCAAGCATTGCCTTTCAAGGCAGCCAAAACATCTACCTTGAGCAATACTGTTTTAAAATACATCAGATTATCTTACTGGTTGTGTAGAGCATCTTTATTTCCAAAATAGAAAATGAAATGTTTACCCTAGAAAACACTTCTATAAAAATCATTTAACAGTAAACTTATAAAGACAGAACAATGAAAAAGATAGTGGTTAAATCTACTAGAAAGTTTATACAGACAAAAAAAATATTAGTAGACATCAAAACAGATCTTTTACTTCTTTCTCAAAGAAGTGAAGAAGGATATATACAATATTGCTTTTAGGAGATAACCTTAAAAAATGTACAGTTCACTCGAAAAGTCCATAGAACAACAGGCCAGAACTTATATTCACTTAACTGATTGTCTCCAATTAGAGTGACAAAATGAGAACGTTCCTTCATGTTTTTTGTGACTTGACAGCTCATGTCATCTTATTGCTGAGTAAAATTCCTTTATATATATGAATGTACCATTGCTTATCCATAAATTTATCACTAAATTTTTGTGAAAGACAAAAGGCATAAGGTTTGTGTCTAGTTTTCTTTTTCTTCACATGTGGATGTCCAGTTGTTCAAAAACTTTTTGTTAAACTATTATGTTTTCCAATTTAAATTACCTATGCTCCTTAACATAAAGATATGTTGATTATATTTGTATGGATCTATTACTGGGCTCTCTATTATGTTCCACTGACCCATCAATACTACACTGCTTTGGTTTCTGTAGCTTTCTAATAAGTCTTGAAGTCAGGTTGTCCCGGTTCTCTAACAAGGTTCTTCAAAATTGTGTTGGTATTCTGAGTCTTTTCTCTTTCCTTGTAAACATTTGAATCATACTGTCAATATTCATAAAATAACTTATCAGCAGTTTTATTAGAATTTCATTAAATCTCTAGATCAGGCTGGGAAGAATTGACATATTAACAATAATGATTCTATTTATAAATATGGAGTATGTATTTTGTTCATCTTCATTTTTTTCCATCAGAGTTGTAGTTTTCCTCACATAGGTCATGTATATGTTTTGTTATATTTATACTGAAATATTTAATTTTTTGGTGCTAATATAAATAATTTCTTATCTTTAATTTCAAATTTGTTTATTGCTGACACATAGAAATCCAACTGATTTTTATATACTAACTTTGTATCTTGCAACCTTGCTATAATCAGTTATTAGTTTCAGAATTCTCTTATAGCTGCTGTGAAAAAAAAAAAAATTCTTCAGTGGTTTAAAGTAACATACATTTATTACCTTGCAGTTATCCAGGTCAGAAGTCTGACACAGTTCACTCTAGGATAAAATCAAGGGGTCAGTAAGACTCTTCATTATTGAAGGCTCTAGGAGAATACTCATTTCCTTATGGTTGTAGGACTTGAGACCTCGTTTTCTTGATGGTTATCAGGGGAGGGTCACTTCCAGTTTCTAGAGGCCTTCTGGATTTCTTGACTTATGGACCCTTCCCTTCATTTTCAAAGTCAATAATGAAAATAGAGTGTTTCTCACAGCTTATGTCTCTGATCCACTCTTCTGCCACTCTCTTCCATTTTTACCACTCATTTTATTAAATTATACACACACAGATATCCTGAAATAATATCCTCATTTAAATGTCTTTGATGTTTACCACCAAAGTCCCTTTTTCCATGTAAGGTGATATATTCATAGATTCCAGGGATCAAGGCATGTATATCTTTGTGGAGCCATTAGTTTTCCTGGCACACTAGGTATTGAACAGGAAAAAAATAATTAAAGTCAAGTAAGAAAATATAGAGAAGGATGAGGAAAACCACCCACATTTTTAGATAACAAAAATTGTGTAGCTTAAAAAGGTAAATAATTCAACTAATTGTGGTCATTTAAACAGTTTTTTCCAAGTTCAAAGAACATCATCTCAACAGAGTTACTCTTTCCAGATAGTTTGCTTTATTTAAGATATTCATGCATAAGGTAACCATTCTCTTAAGCTATTGCAGAATATAAGATACTGTGTAGATTTTTAGTGTTTAGGAAGTCCTTTTTTTCCAAAGCTTTGAAAATATTTGCTTCACTGAAATATCTGGAATACCTACATTATATGAAAAATGTTTTATATGAACACCTATCATTCTGATGAGTATTATCAGAAAAGCAAAGGATGAAAGAGAAATCAGCACAGTTTCTCAGGCACAGGATATTCAGGTTTCAGTTAGGATGTAAAGTTTAATTTCATTGCTATAACACTTTTTTCTTATTACTGATTTATTTAGGATCATATATGATATTTTGATTACTGCTCTGATTCTTCTTCTGCTGGGTGATAAGATTATGTTTTAAATTTCCTTTGTTTATTGTATTTATTTTTTTTTCCTCAGAGACTTGCTTGCTGTTGTTTAGTCAATAAGTTGTGTCCAACTCATTCGCACCCCCACAGACTGTAGCCCACCAGGGTCCACTGTCCATAAGATTTCCCAAGCAAGAATACTGGAGTGGGCTGCCATTTCCCTTTCCAAGGGATCTTCCTGACCAGGGATTGAACCCACATCTCCTGCTCGGCAGGCATATTCTTTACCATTGGGTCACCAGGGAAGTCACTTAGTGCCGTCCTTAGTTCTTGGCATATAGTAAGCACTCATTTTAATTGAATTTAGAGTCACAGCAAAAACCTATATTTCTCTTTGCTTAGGTTTTAATTAGTTTCCACAGAAACTATTATATTACTTATTATTGTGTTTTATACAAAATGGAACAACCTCAAGAAGTCAGTTTCACTTCCACCTAACCAGCTTTATTACTTTTTAGTGTATAGTAGCAATGCTTTAGATAAAAAGGAGCCCATTTGATTTCAGTCTTTTGATTGTCAAGTATTTAAACAAACTAGAATAATGCCTTGTGTGTATGTGTGTATGTGCTCAGACGCTCAGTCATGTCCAGTTCTTTGCAACCCCGTGAACTGTATCACCAGGCTCCTCTGTCCATGGGATTCTCCCAGCAAGAACACTGGAGTGGGTTGCCATTTCTTC
The DNA here is from genome assembly GCF_029407905.1 of Bubalus kerabau. Lineage (NCBI taxonomy): Eukaryota > Metazoa > Chordata > Mammalia > Artiodactyla > Bovidae > Bubalus > Bubalus kerabau. The sequence goes on along the minus strand of NC_073627.1, from coordinate 99,013,720 downwards.
CTACTGGGGATCTTTCCTACCCAAGGATCAAACTCATGTCTCTTATGTCTCCTGCACTGACAAGTAGGTCCCTTACCACTGGCACCGCTTGGGAAGCCCCAGAATAATGTCATAAATATGTGTAGAAGTATAAGTACTAAAGTAATACACTTAAGATGGTACTAAGCAAACTTTCATTTTTACTTAATTCAGACATCCCTTTTTTTCTAATAGAAATAGAAGCTTGATAGCAATAAATTCAATATATAATGGGAATTTTTACTAGTAACTTCCTTCAATTTCAAGAAAACTCCAACAACAGAAAAATAGCATAAATTTGAATAGTAATTTAAAGTCTACTGATCTGATGCAAACATTTCTTACAGTAAAGAGAAGTGCCAGTGTACTGCTAGTTTTACTCCAATAAGTTCCATTTTTCAAGGGGCCTCCTTTCAACAGCTCTACTGAGTGTGTTTGTGGGGTTTCTCCTGCTGTTACCTTTGGCAAAGAGAATGGAGACTATGTGTCTATACTGGGTTAAAACTATTGCTGGGTGTGGTACCTCACCTGAGTCATCACATATGCTGTTCTTGCTGAAATGTTTATGAATTTTTCATTTGCACATAAGCAAAATCTGACTTCAACTAGTTTATGAAAATAACTTACTATGAGGGTAATGACATGCTCGTAGAATCAAAAAGGAAAAAGCCAAAGACAGCCCATCAAAAGCAAATGGGACTAAGGACTACAAACCAAGATTCTAGAACTATTTCACATTTCTGCTCCTAAGTATCCTCAGTTCCCTCTCCTTTATTCCCCTCTTCTCTCTTTTCTTCCTATTGTGTACCCTTGTTTCCTCCCTCCTGCTCTTCTATGGTAAACATGATACTTTATATGTAGGATTTGTTCTACCAAATACCATCACCAAATACAACACCAATCTCCATTATTTCAAGCACAGGGGAAAAACCGGTGTAAAATTATTTTTGTTTGTTGATAGGTAAGGTAAATACTAGTTTGTTGATAGTATCAGGGAGCACTTTCTGCAAAAAAGTCAGATAGTCAAAGTTTCAACCCTTTTAGTCTATGTTATCAATGTTGTGACTATTCAACTCTGCCATTATAGTGAAAAAATTGTCATAGATAATATGTAAATAACAGAGTGGCTATGCTTCAATAAAATTTATTTACATAATCACCAGGCCATAGTTTGCCAGTTCCCAGTGAAAGGTTGTGGCTGTGAGCCGTGAACGAGGCCAGTATTCTTGGTCTCCAGAGAAGAAAATTTTGATCTGGGGCCAGAGACAAGGCTTGATCACTTGGAGCTTTTGTGTAGCAAAATTTTATTAAAGTATAAATAGGATAGAAAAAGCTTCTGACATAGACTTCAGAAGGGGGCAGAAAATATACCTCCTTGCCAGTTTTTAGCAAGACATCTTATACTTGTTAGCAAGCTGTTGATCACAGATAAAAGAAACATTTCAAATCTGAGAGAGTTGCACCAGGTTATCTCTTCCACAACATACATATCTGCACAAGGGGAGGGTCTCCAGATGAAGTGTGTCTGGGCAAGATATATTGTATCCATAAAACAACTGAGATGTCTTGAAGGAAAACAGACCTCCAAACAAGATACATAGTTTCATTAACATAGCTTAAGAAAAACATTTCATTGAGTAAAATACACTGGCTGGGTAATTAGCAGCTCAAGGTTTGGGAAAAAGTTGTAGCTGGAATCTATCATCATCACAGCTTGTCCTCATAGCAACACAGAATGAAAAGGAACCTCTAGTTCAGTTCAGTTCAGTCACTCAGTTGTGTCTGACTCTTAGTGTGACCCCATGAACTGCAACACACCAGGCCTCCCTATCCAACACTAACACCCAGAGTTCACTCAAACTCACATCCATGGAATCGGTGATGCCATCCAGCCATCTCATCCTCTGTTGTCCCCTTCTCCTCTTGCCCTCAATCCCTCCTAGCATCAGAGTCTTTTCCAATGAGTCAACTCTTTGCATGAGGTGGCCAAAGTACTGGAGTTTCAGCTTTAGCATCAGTCCTTCAAAGAACACCTAGGACTGATCTCCTTTGGAATGGCCTGGTTGGATCTCCTTGCAGTCCAAGGGACTCTCAAGACTCTTCTCCAACACCACAATTCTTTGGCACTCAGCTTTCTTCATAGTCCAACTCTCACATCCATACATGACCACTGGAAAAACCATAGCCTTGACTAGACAGACCTTTGTGGGCAAAGTAATGTCTCTGCTTTTGAATATGCTCTCTAGGTTGATCATAACTTTCCTTCCAAGGAGTAAGCATCTTTTAATTTCATGGCTGCAGTCACCATCTGCAGTGATTTTGGAGCCCCCAAAAATAAAGTCTGACACTGTTTCCACTGTTTCCCCATCTATTTCCCATGAAGTGATGGGACCGGATGCCATGATCTTCATTTTCTGAATGTTGAGCTTCAAGCCAACTTTTTCACTCTCCTCTTTCACTTTCATCAAGAGGCGTTTTAGTTCCTCTTCACTTTATGCCATAAGGGTGGTGTCATTTGCTTATCTCATGTTATGGATATTTCTCCTGGCAATCTTAATTCCAACTTGTGCTTCTTCCAGCCCAGCATTTCTCATGATGTACTCTGCATAGAAGTTCAATAAGCAGGGTGACAATATACAGCCTTGACGTACTCCTTTTCCTATTTGGAACCAGTCTGTTGTTCCATGTCCAGTTCTAACTGTTGCTTCCTGAAGGAGCCTCCTCTACATGGCTAAAGTGGGAGCAAAGGAAAATAGGAAAAAAAAAAAATCCAGCACTTACCTGCCGGGAGCCGGCGAGAGACATTCCACTCATGACAAAGGTCATGAGGAAGGAGGCTCGGCATACGCAAAGGTGGGATCGAGCCTCGGGAGTGCCCCGGGATATTCTCGAGCATCTACCCCCAAAAAACCAGAGTCTGCCTACTTTATTGCCTTGTGCTCTCACCTCTGACTTTACTGGGGGCTGTCCCCCACCACCATCTCACTCTCTCTGTCGAAGAGTTAACTTACAGCTCCAATTAATAAAGTTCCTGGGCAATTAGGAGTGTTTAAATCCAAACCCCTCAGATGGCTCTCTAACTCGCCTGACAAGTTTACCCGGACACCTACAGCTATGCATACGATTGTTTACAGTCTCCCAGCCTCAAGAGGCACAGGAAGCTTAAGATATTCAAATAGCTTAGAGCCTCTCAGAGAGTTAGAAACTGTCAGAATAAAACTAGTAAAAGATTTCATTGATGAGCCAATGTTTGTTGCCAAGTTTTCACATCCCCTGAATTGTATCCTTGAATGTGTATTAATTAATATAGTTGGTATGTAGAAAAAATAAGTAGTGGCCTTGGTGTTAGTAACTTTAGACCCTTAAGGTAATAAATTCTTTCCTTTGTAAACCCATTACACATCCGCCCTATAGGAATGCAATTTTATCTTCGGAAGATGGCGCCAAACCTTAAAATAATTACTCTTAGAGAAAATAAGTCTTTGTTGATAAGTCCTTGTCAAGAGTCATAAAATGTTAATAGGCCTTCTGGCCAGAAAATGATGTAAATCACCTAAACCATTTCTATACGATAAATTTGCAGGAAAGAAACCCTGGTTTTTGATAAGCATCAAAGACTGCTGACTTTGCATCCCCTATTATCCTCTATGTGTAACTTAGGGTATATAAGCCCCTTTTAAAAATAAAGCTATGGGCCTTGCTCACCAACGCTTGGTCTCCCCATGTCATTCTTCCCTTTAACTTCCAGCTGAGTCTCCATCTGGAGCCCGGAACCCACCATGCTTACTAATTATGCCTGGGCTTCTAAGATCCGACCGGGGAGGCCTCAGTGTCTCCTCTCCTTCGGGAGAACGGAAGGATGCCTGCGGCCTACGTAAGTGGTGCAAACTTCTTGTCTTGAAGTTTTATTGGTCTCCCGTGTAAACCAAGCTACTCAGCTTCTTTTCTCCACTGAATTTTCCTACTGAGCTATCCTCATTCTATTATTCTTTATATCTCTGAATAAATAAATAAATAAATAGGTCGCCTACTCTGTCTCCCCTTCGAATACCCTGGATCAGCCGGGGCTGGACCTCGGCACTTACCCTTTGTTCCTGTTGCCTCTTGGGGACTCCTGGCTTTCCTATCTGTCATCTTATTTAACTTATATGCAGAGTACATCATGAGAAACGCTGGGCTGGGGGAGGCACAAGCTGGAATCAAGATTGCTGGGAGAAATATCAGTAACCTCAGATATGCAGATGACACCACCCTATGGCAGAAAATGAAGAAGAACTAAAGAGCCTCTTGATGAAAGTGAAAGAGGACAGTGAAAAAGTTGGCTTAAAGCTCAACATTCAGAAAACGAAGATCATGGCATCTGGTCCCATCACTTAATTGCAAATAGATGTGGAAACAGTGGCTGACTTTGTTTTTCTGGGCTCCAAAATCACTGCGGATGGTGATTGCAGCCACAAAATTAAAAGACACTTGCTCCTTGAAAGGAACAACATGACCAACCTGCTGCTCTGCTAAGTCACTTCAGTCGTGTCCGACTCTGTGCGACCCCATAGACGGCAGCCCACCAGGCTCCGCCATCCCTGGGATTCTACAGGCAAGAACATTGGAGTGGGTTGCCATTTCCTTCTCCAATGCATGAAAGCGAAAACTGAAAGTGAAGTCGCTCAGTCGTGTCTGACTCTCTACGACCCCATGAACTGCAGCCTTCCAGGCTCCTCCATCCATGGAATCTTCCAGGCAAGAGTACTGGAGTGGGTTGCCATTGCCTTCTCCACATGACCAACCTAGACAACATATTAAAAAGCAGAGACATTACTTTGTTAACAAAGTTTCGTGTAGTCAAGGCTATGGTTTTTCCAGTAGTCATGTATGGATGTGAGAGTTGGACTATAAAGAAAGCTGAGCACCAAAGAATTGATGCTTTTGAGCTGTGGTGTTGGAGAAGACTCTTGAGAGTTCCTTGGACTGCAAGGAGATCCAACCAGTCCATCCCAAAGGAGACCAGTCCTGGGTGTTCATTGGAGGGATTGATGTTGAAGCTGAAACTCCAATATTTTGGCCACCTCATGCAGAGAGCTGACTCATTTGAAAGGACCCTTATGCTGGGAAAGATTGAGGGCAGGAGGAGAAGGGGACGACAGAGGATGAGATGGTTGGATGGCATCACTGACACAATGGACATTGGTTTGGGTGCACTCCAGGAGTTAATGATGGACAGGGAGGTCTGGCGTGCTGTGGTTCATGGGGTCACAAAGAGTCAAACACGACTGAGCAACTGAACTGAACTTAATTGAACACACACACACACACACACACACACACATTCTAAGTTGCTTCAGTTGTGCCTAACTCTTTGCAAGCCTATGGACTGTAGCCTGCCTGGCTCCTCTGCTCATAGAATTCTCCAAGCAAGAATACCAGAGTGAATGGCCATGCCATCCCCTCTTGGATATCTTCCTGACCTAGGGATGGAACCCACATCTCTTACATCTCCACCACTGGCAAGCAGGTTCTATACCACTAGCAGCACCTGGGAAGCCTATATATATATATATATAAAATCCATAGATCCCCTTTTGTTCCCATTTCTCTGGAGAACAATGACTACTACATCACTCCTAGAAACTAGTAACCTTGTATATTTATTCATTCATTTCTGGCTGTTATTTCTGTTCTACTTTGTACTATTAACAGTTACTGGTATATGGAATATTATACTCTAAAACTAGCAAGTGGCCAGGTGAACACTGAACAGACACTGGAACACCTGGCAATTCTAAAACCATTTTCTGGTTTAAATTCAGTAAAGTAGATTTAAAGAAGCTGATTATAATGTCTACAACTCCCACTGCCCTTTGCCGAGGGAAAGGAATATGTTCCCAAACCCCTGCTGAGAAAGTAATCCTAGGCAGAAATTACCTATTCACTTCCAAATGAATCTGGCATAATCTTTAGGCTAAGTTAGTACCTAACCCAATCAAGCCAAAATATAAATTTATCAGTGACAATTAGGTTTAAATGAAAGCTCTCCTAAACAGGAAAGAGAACAGTTAGGATCAAGAGATTCTCCCCTGGAATTTGACCTAGAGATATGCCTAGAATATCATTCAGTTATTAGTAGAGGCAGAATAGAAAGAGATTCAAAAACAAAAACAAAAAAAAAAAACAGATACAGAGAAATCTGTTAAATTACATTAAGGAAGTATGCTAAAGTGATAATTCAAGAATTCTTGTGATTAGGAGACCCACATAGTGAAGCCACCCAAACTGCCCTGGGGCATCAAAGCCATCAACTGTGTTCCCATTTTGGAGAGCCTTGGACTCTGGGTAACTCTGGGCCCTGATTTTCTGGTTTCTTTTACTGATATTTGCTGTTTGATAGTCACCCATTAGAGACAACCTAAACTGAATTTTATTTTTACCCTAAAAAGAGTAACTAACACATATCCACTAAACTCAAAGAATCAAAACATGCATTAAAACAATGGAGAAAAACATCTTAGTTTACATTTAGCCAAACAGAATATGAAAAGAATTAAAACAAATTTAAAACAACAGGTTTGATTAATTCTTATTTTATTTTCGACCTACATATTGATGTTGCACCATAAACAAGGAGATATTGAACGAAGTTAATAACATCACATTAGAAGTACATAATATTTGGAACATGCTGTCCTTATGAGGCTAATCAAAAAGTGTTATTAGGAATGAACAGAACAATGAGGGTAATTAGTGGAGAATTACTTTTAATAGATATTAATTTCATTTAGATATTTTAAGTGTGGATAATTGGGTAGGTGCTGTGAATGACAATAGCAAATACGGATAACTTGCATGTAAGCAAAATATTTAGTTTTAATGAACAAAAGAGACTTAACTTTATTGATAATTGAAAGCATAGCTAATTCTGTAAAAAGTTGATACAATCCTTATAACATATCATGACATTCCTTATGTAAGGTTCACAAAGATACATAGAAACTTTAAATTAACTTGATTAAAGTACCAAAAGTTAAGATTTTTAAAAGGCAATATCTCTGTTGTACCTACATGAAAATAAAATTTATTTTTGAGGTATCCCCCCAAAAAATCATCTGTTTTACAATTAATTAATGCTTCATTTTAAACTATAATATCCAAGAAATGAAATGCTGTTGTCTAGAAATATGTATTAACTTTCAAACAGCTATTCAAGAGTAGTCTGGCTTTTTATAGTGATCTGAGAGAGAACATAATTTCTATTTAAAGATTACAGAACAGGGAAAAATTATCTAACAATATGATCAACATTTTCTATGTATTAGTCATTAATATTTCATTTGTTAAATTGATTTCAGAAATCAAATTCTATTTGTTAAATCACAGTGATAGTCACTGATTTATTTATTGAATATTCACACAGTACTAGGCACTTTTCATATTTTTCTCAGTAAAAATGGTATCTGCCTTTCACTGAATTATTCATCTGTGCAGGGCAGTATATTGAGCCATTACATACATTATCTCATTTGATCCTTATGACATTTGCGTATAAAGAAGTCACCAGTATAACAATAAATGCTCCTGCTGCTGCTAAGTCGCTTCAGTCGTGTCCGACTCTGTGTGACCCCCATAGACAGCAGCCCACCAGGCTCCTCTGTCCACAGGATTCTCCAGGCAAGAATACTGGAGTGAGTTGCCATTTCCTTCTCCAAGCAATAAATGATTAAAGAAGAAAACTCAAGAGACGTAGATTTTACTATTATAACACTTCATGAAGTGAAAAGTCTCATTTTGGAGAACTACAAAATGGGGTGAAAGGCAAGAAGCTTTTATAGGATAAATAATAAAGACCTAAGAGGAGACAAACAGAAAATATCTGATGCCTTGGTCACAGAGTGGTTTGGGACAAGAAGGCACAGAGTTGGCTTGATATATGTGTATACTGTCTGACTGAATAGACTATTTCTAATCAAGTGGAGCATTTACATGGACACAAAAGTTATCTAAATCTCAGTTTCCTATGTGGTACCCCAGGCAGGAGAATATCCATCTTGGATAAATTTATTTCAACAGTTCTTCCTTTTGATCATCCTTTTGTCCATTTAAGAGGTATGATCAAACATACTGTTCTTACTGTGACTCTCAGCTACCACTGCCTCTTTGAGTCTCAGTATTGTATTCACAGGAGTTGATTTCAGACTCCTACCCTTGCACCTCCTATCCTATCCTTTTCTTTTTGTCATTCCAGTCAAGGAGAGATCATCTGTCAGTTCAACACTGGGTGCCCAAATGCATTTAAAACTTTTGAGGGAATGCAACATATTATAGAGACAATAACTATTGAGGGCAAAATAATGTCCACAGTCTGGTAAGCACACTTGAAGTTTGCTAAGCCAGTTAGTCTATGTATTTCATGTAACTGTGTCTCCACTTCCCCAGAAGTGTTTGTTCAGCAAATTTGTTCCAGAGAAAGCAAGGCACTGAAAATCAGGGAGAAGTTTGTGACAAGCAGAAAGAAGTACAGCATCACCAGCATTGTAAACCAGTTGGAGACTTGGGAAATTGGATTTCCCAATTAAGCCAATTGGCTTAATATTTCAATTAAGCCAGTTGGAAAATTGGGTTATCCTCCTTTGTAACTGCATAAGATATGTAAATGATGGCATTATCTTTCTAGTCAAAGCAAGGAAAGAGGTGGACAAAAGAGTCACAAAGATCTTTGTAGTATAAGAATTAGGAAAAGGATGTTCAGAGAGGGAAGTAGGAAAGAAAAGAAACATTCATGACTCTCTTGATCTGACATCTTGGGAGTCAAGTACTTCTCATCCTAGTTGAATTGGTTTTAATGTCTCCCACAGAATCAGATGTCAGATGGAGTCTTCTTCAACTGTAAATATGCCCAAAGTTTTTGTTAGTCTTCAGTCACACAGTAGCGTCTGACTTTTTGTGACCCCATGGACTGCAGTGCGCCAGGCTTCCCTGTCCTTCACTATCTCCCAGAGTTTACTCAAATTCATGACCATTGAGCTGATGGTGCCATGCAACCGTCTCATCCACCCTCTGAGGCCCCCTTCTCCTACTGCCCTCAATCTTTCCCACTATTAGGGTCTTTTCAATGAGTTGGCTCTACACATTAGGCAGTCAAAGTACTGGAGCTTCAGCTTCAGCATCAGTGATTTTGGAACCCAAGAAAATAAAGTCTGTCACTGTTTACATTTTTTCCCCCATCTATTTTCCATGAGGTGATGAGGCCAGATGCAATGATCTTAGTTTTTGAATGTTGACTTTTAAGCCAACTTTTTCACTCTCCTCTTTCACCTTAATCAAAAAGCTCTTTAGTTCCTCTTTGTTTTCTTCCATTAGGGTGGTATCATCTGCATAACTGTTAGTCACTCAGTCATTTCAGACTCTCTCTGACCCCATGGATGGTAGCCTGCCAGGCTCCTCTATTCATTCAGTTTTCCAGGCAACAATACTGAAGTGGGTTGCCATGTCCTCCTCCAGGGGATCTTCTCAATCCAGTGATTAAATCCACATCTCTTATGTCTCCTGCATTGGCAGGCAGATTCTTTATCATTAGCCTCACATATTTCTTCTGGCAATCTTGATTTCAGCATGAGCTTCATCCAGTCCAACATTTTGGATGATGTACTCTGTATGTAAGATAAATTAGCAGGGTGACAATATACAACCTTTCCCAATTTTGAACTACTCCATTATTCCAAGTCTGGATCTAACTGTTGCTTCTTGACCTGCATACAGGTATCTCAGGCAGGTAAATTGGCTTTGTTCATAGTAATGCTTCCTAAGGCACATTTGACTTCACACTCCAGGATGTCTGACTCTAGGTAAGTGATTACAGCATCACAGTTATTTGGGTCATTAAGACCTTTTTTGTACAGTTCTTCTGTGTATTCTTGCCGCCTCTTCTTTATCTCTTCTGCTTCTGTTTCTGTACATACAATTTCTTTTTTTCTTTTTTTTAATTTTATTTTATTTTTAAACTTTACATAATTGTATTAGTTTTGCCAAATATCAAAATGAATCCGCCACAGGTATACATGTGTTCCCCATCCTGAACCCTCCTCCCTCCTCCCTCCCCATTCCATCCCTCTGGGTCGTCCCAGTGCACCAGCCCCAAGCATCCAGTATCATGCATCGAACCTGGACTGGCAACTCATTTCATACATGATATTTTACATGTTTCAATGCCATTCTCCCAAATCTTCCCACTCTCTCCCTCTCTCACAGAGTCCATAAGACTGTTCTATACATCAGTGTCTCTTTTGCTATCTCGTACACAGGGTTATTGTTACCATCTTTCTAAATTCCATATATATGCGTTAGTATACTGTATTGGTGTTTTTCTTACTGGCTTACTTCACTCTGTATAATAGGCTCCAGTTTCATCCACCTCATTAGAACTGATTCAAATGTATTCTTTTTAATGGCTGAGTAATACTCCATTGTGTATATGTACCACTGCTTTCTTATCCATTCATCTGCTGATGGACATCTAGGTTGCTTCCATGTCCTGGCTATTATAAACAGTGCTGCGATGAACATTGGGGTACACATGTCTCTTTCCCTTCTGGTTTCCTCAGTGTGTATGCCCAGCAGTGGGATTGCTGGATCATAAGGCATGTCTATTTCCAGTTTTTTAAGGAATCTCCAACTGTTCTCCATAGTGGCTGTACTAGTTTGCATTCCCACCAACAGTGTAAGAGGGTTCCCTTTTCTTCACACCCTCTCCAGCATTTATTACTTGTAGACTTTTGGATCGCAGCCATTCTGACTGGTGTGAAATGGTACCTCATAGTGGTTTTGATTTGCATTTCTCTGATAATGAGTGATGTTGAGCATCTTTTCATGTGTTTGTTAGCCATCTGTATGTCTTCTTTGGAGAAATGCCTATTTAGTTCTTTGGCCCATTTTTTGATTGGGTCATTTATTTTTCTGGAGTTGAGCTGTAGGAGTTGCTTGTATATTCTCGAGATTAGTTGTTTGTCAGTTGCTTCATTTGCTATTATCTTCTCCCATTCTGAAGGCTGTCTTTTCACCTTGCTAATAGTTTCCTTTGATGTGCAGAAGCTTTTAAGGTTAATTAGGTCCCATTTGTTTATTTTTGCTTTTATTTCCAATATTCTGGGAGGTGGGTCATAGAGGATCCTGCTGTGATGTATGTCAGAGAGTGTTTTGCCTATGTTCTCCTCTAGGAGTTTTATAGTTTCTGGTCTTACGTTTAGATCTTTAATCCATTTTGAGTTTATTTTTGTGTATGGTGTTAGAAAGTGTTCTAGTTTCATTCTTTTACAAGTGGTTGACCAGATTTCCCAGCACCACTTGTTAAAGAGATTGTCTTTAATCCATTGTATATTCTTGCCTCCTTTGTCAAAGATAAGGTGTCCATATGTGCATGGATTTATCTCTGGGCTTTCTATTTTGTTCCATTGATCTATATTTCTGTCTTTGTGCCAGTACCATACTGTCTTGATAACTGTGGCTTTGTAGTAGAGCCTGAAGTCAGGCAGGTTGATTCCTCCAGTTCCATTCTTCTTTCTCAAGATCGCTTTGGCTATTTGAGGTTTTTTGTATTTCCATACAAATTGTGAAATTATTTGTTCTAGCTCTGTGAAGAATGCTGCTGGTAGCTTGATAGGGATTGCATTGAATCTATAGATTGCTTTGGGTAGTATACTCATTTTCACTATATTGATTCTTCCAATCCATGAACATGGTGTATTTCTCCATCTGTTAGTGTCCTCTTTGATTTCTTTCACCAGTGTTTTATAGTTTTCTATATATAGGTCTTTAGTTTCTTTAGGTAGATATATTCCTAAGTATTTTATTCTTTTCATTGCAATGGTGAATGGAATTGTTTCCTTAATTTCTCTTTCTGTTTTCTCATTATTAGTGTATAGGAATGCAAGTGATTTCTGTGTGTTGATTTTATATCCTGCAACTTTACTATAGTCGTTGATTAGTTCTAGTAATTTTCTGGTGGAGTCTTTAGGGTTTTCTATGTAGAGAGGATCATGTCATCTGCAAACAGTGAGAGCTTTACTTCTTCTTTTCCAATTTGGATTCCTTTTATTTCTTTTTCTGCTCTGATTGCTGTGGCCAAAACTTCCAAAACTATGTTGAATAGTAATGGTGAAAGTGGGCACTCTTGTCTTGTTCCTGACTTTAGAGGAAATGCTTTCAATTTTTCACCATTGAGGATAATGTTTGCTGTGGGTTTGTCATATATAGCTTTGATTATGCTGAGGTATGTTCCTTCTATTCCTGCTTTCTGGAGAGTTTTGATCATAAATAGATGTTGAATTTTGTCAAAGGCTTTCTCTGCATCTATTGAGATAATCATATGGTTTTTATTTTTCAATTTGTTAATGTGGTGTATTACATTGATTGATTTGCAGATATTGAAGAATCCTTGCATCCCTGGGATAAAGCCCACTTGGTCATGGTGTATGATCTTTTTAATGTGTTGTTGGATTCTGATTGCTAGAATTTTGTTAAGGATTTTTGCATCTATGTTCATCAGTGATATTGGCCTGTAGTTTTCTTTTTTTGTGGGATCTTTGTCAGGTTTTGGTATTAAGGTGATGGTGGCCTCATAGAATGAGTTTGGAAGTTTACCTTCCTCTGCAATTTTCTGGAAGAGTTTGAGCAGGATAGGTGTTAGCTCCTCTCTAAATTTTTGGTAGAATTCAGCTGTGAAACCGTCTGGACCTGGGCTTTTGTTTGCTGGAAGATTTTTGATTACAGTTTCTATTTCCGGGCTTGTGATGGGTCTGTTAAGATTTTCTATTTCTTCCTGATCGAGTTTTGGAAAGTTGTACTTTTCTAAGAATTTGTCCATTTCTTCCACGTTGTCCATTTTATTGGCATATAATTGTTGATAGTAGTCTCTTATGATCCTTTGTATTTCTGTGTTGTCTGTTGTGATCTCTCCATTTTCATTTCTAATTTTATTGATTTGATTTTTCTCCCTTTGTTTCTTGATGAGTCTGGCTAATGGTTTGTCAATTTTATTTATCCTTTCAAAAAACCAGCTTTTGGTTTTGTTGATATTTGCTATGATCTCTTTGGTTTCTTTTGCATTTATTTATGCTCTAAGTTTTAAGATTTCTTTCCTTCTACTAACCCTGGGGTTCTTCATTTCTTCCTTTTCTAGTTGCTTTAGGTGTAGAGTTAGGTTATTTATTTGACTTTTTTCTTGTTTCTTGAGGTGTGCCTGTATTGCTATGAACTTTCCCCTTAGGACTGCTTTTACCGTGTCCCACAGGTTTTGGGTTGTTGTGTTTTCATTTTCATTCTTTTCTATGCAAATTTTGATTTCTTTTTTGATTTCTTCTGTGATTTGTTGGTTATTCAGCAGCGTGTTGTTCAGCCTCCATATGTTGGGATTTTTAATAGTTTTTCTCTTGTAATTGAGATCTAATCTTACTGCATTGTGGTCAGAAAAGATGCTTGGAATGATTTCTAATTTTTTGAATTTACCAAGGCTAGCTTTATGGCCCAGGATGTGATCTATCCTGGAGAAGGTTCCATGTGCGCTTGAGAAAAAGGTGAAATTCATTGTTTTGGGATGAAATGTCCTATAGATATCAATTAGGTCTAACTGGTCTATTGTATCGTTTAAAGTTTGTGTTTCCTGGTTAATTTTCTGTTAGTTGATCTATCCATAGGTGTGAGTGGGGTATTAAAGTCTCCTGTTTTTGTGTTATTGTTAATTTCTCCTTTCATACTTGTTAGCATTTGTTTTACATACTGCGGTGCTCCCGTGTTGGGTGCATATATATTTATAATTGTTATATCTTCTTCTTGGATTGATCCTTTGATCATTATGTAGTGACCATCTTTGTCTCTTTTCACAGTCTTTGTTTTAAAGTCTATTTTATCTGATATGAGTATTGCTACTCCTGCTTTCTTTTGGTCCCTATTTGCATGGAAAATCTTTTTCCAGCCCTTCACTTTCAGTCTGTATGTGTCCCCTGTTTTGAGGTGGGTCTCTTGTAGACAACATATGTAGGGGTCTTGTTTTTGTATGCATTCAGCCAGTATTCGTCTTTTGGTTGGGACATTCAACCCATTTACGTTTAAGGTAATTACTGATAAGTATGATCCCGTTGCCATTTACTTTATTGTTTGGGGTTCGAATTTATACACCGTTTTTGTGTTTCCTGTCTAGAGAATATCCTTTAGTATTTGTTGGAGAGCTGGTTTGGTGGTGCAGAATTCTCTCAGCTTTTGCTTGTCTGAAAAGCTTTTGATTTCTCCTTCATACTTGAATGAGATCCTTGCTGGGTACAATAATCTGGGCTGTAGGTTATTTTCTTTCATCATTTTAAGTATGTCTTGCCATTCCCTGCTGGCTTGAAGAGTTTCTATTGAAAGATCAGCTGTTATCCTTATGGGTATTCCCTTGTGTGTTATTTGTTGTTTTTCCCTTGCTGCTTTTAATATTTGTTCTTTGTGTTTGATCTTTGTTAATTTGATTAATATGTGTCTTGCGGTGTTTCGCCTTGGGTTTATCCTGTTTGGGACTCTCTGGGTTTCTTGGACTTGGGTGATTATTTCCTTCCCCATTTTAGGGAAGTTTTCAACTATTATCTCCTCAAGTATTTTCTCATGGTCTTTCTTTTTGTCTTCTTCTTCTGGGACCCCTATGATTCGAATGTTGTAGCATTTAATATTGTCCTGGAGGTCTCTGAGATTGTCCTCATTTCTTTTAATTTGTTTTTCTTTTATCCTCTCTGATTCATTTATTTCTACCATTCTATCTTCTAATTCACTAATCCTATCTTCTGCCTCTGTTATTCTACTATTTGTTGCCTCCAGAGTGTTTTTAATTTCACTTATTGCATTATTCATTATATATTGACTCTTTTTTATTTCTTCTAAGTCCTTGTTAAACCTTTCTTGCATCTTCTCAATCCTTGTCTCCAGGCTATTTATCTGTGATTCCATTTTGTTTTCGAGATTTTGGATCAATTTCACTATCATTATTCAGAATTCTTTATCAGGTAGATTCCCTATCTCTTCCTCTTTTGTTTGGTTTGGTGGGCATTTATCCTGTTCCTTTATCTGCTGGCTATTCCTCTGTCTCTTCATCTTGTTTAAATTGCTGAGTTTGGGGTGTCCTTTCTGTATTCTGGCAGTTTGTGGAGTTCTCTTTATTGTGGCGTTTCCTCACTGTGTGTGGGTTTGTACAGGTGGCTTGTCAAGGTTTCCTGGTTAGGGAAGCTTGTGTCGATGTTCTGGTGGATGGAGCTGTATTTCTTCTCTCTGGAGTGTAATGAAATGTCCTGTAATGTGTTATGAGATGTCTATGGTTTTGGGGTGACTTTGGGCAGCCTGTATCTTGAAGCTCAGGGCTGTGTTCCTTTGTTGCTGGAGAATTTGCTTGGTATGTCTTGCCCTGGAACTTGTTGGCCCTTGTGTGGTGCTTGGTTTCAGTGTCGGTATGGAGGCATTTGATGAGCTCCTGTCAATTAATGTTCTTTGGAGTCAGGAGTTCCCTGGAGTCAGGGTTTGGACTTAAGCCTCCTACTTCCAGTTATTGGTCTTATTTTTACAGTAGTTTCAAAACTTCTCCTTCTATACAGCACCATTGATAAAACATCTACGTTATAGATGAAAAGTTTCTCTACTGTGAGGGTCACTCAGAGAGGTTCACAGCATTACATGGAGAAGAGAAGAGGGAGGAGGGAGTTAGAGGTGACCCAAATGAGATGAGGTGGAATCAATAGTGGAGAGAGTGGGCTAGCCAGTAGTCACTTCCTTATGTGCTCTCCACAACTGGACAGCTCAGAGATGTTCACGGAGTTATACAGAGAAGAGAAG
Source organism: Bubalus kerabau (assembly GCF_029407905.1). Classification (NCBI taxonomy): domain Eukaryota; kingdom Metazoa; phylum Chordata; class Mammalia; order Artiodactyla; family Bovidae; genus Bubalus; species Bubalus kerabau. Next base: position 98,997,868 of record NC_073627.1, on the reverse strand, counting down.
AAGGAGGCAGGAGACAGAGGTGGCCAGAAGGATAAAAGGGGGAAATGAAAAGGAGGGAGACAGATCCAGCCAGTAATCAGTTCCCTAAGTGTTCTCCACCGTCTGGAACACACAGAAATTCACAGAGTTGGGTAGAGTAGAGAGGGGTTAGGGAGGAAATACAGGTGACCTGGTGGAGAAAACGGAGAGTCCAAAGGGAGAGAGAGCAGTCAAGCCAGTAATCTCGTACCCTAGTGAAAAATGGGTCCTGAAGATTGGGTTTTTAAAGGTACAAAATTGGTAAAAAATACATAAAAGCAAAAATTAAAAATCTAGAGTAGAGTTTGGAATTTCAAAAATACAATGTTAAAAAAAAAAAGAAGAAGAAAAATAAAGAGAGAAAACAAACAAACCAACAAAAACAATGTTGCAAAAATTATAAAGAAAATACAGGTACAAAATTGATATCAAATACCAAAAAGCATAAATTAAAAATCTTGAGTAGAGTTTGGAATTGCAGATATACGATGTTATATAAAAGAAGAAGAGAAAGAAACAGAGGGGAAAAAAAAGAAAAAAAAAGTCACAGAAATTATAAAAAAAAAAACTATATGTACAAAATTGATAACATATACCAAAAGGCTAAAATTAAAAATCTAGAGTAGAGTTTGAAATTTCAAAAATACGATGTTAAAGAAAAGAAGAAGGAAAAGAAAGAGAGAAAAAACGAACAAAGAAAAACAAACAAGGTCGCGAAAATTATAAAGAAACTACAGGTACAAAATTGATAACTAATACCAAAAAGCAAAAGTTAAAAATCTAGAGTAGAGTTTGGAATTTCAAAAATACAATGTTAAAGAAAAGAAGAAAAAGAAAACAAAACAAAACACGGTCAAAAAATTATAAAATATATATATGAAGTTTGCTGAAGAAGAAAAAAAAATAGGGTATTTTTTTTTTTGCAAAGTAATAGTTATAAAAGTGAAAATTAAAGGACAATAGAGGACTTAAAAATTTTTTGTTTTAATTTAAAAAAAAGAAAGAAAGATTGATCGTAAAAATAGTAAAAATATATCTAGGTCTTTCTCTGGTTTTGTTGTGAGTATTGTGGGTTCAGTTCATTTTTGGCTAGTTCCTTAGTCTGACTTATATTTCTCAAGATCTATAGGTCCCTTCCTATGTAGTCCGTAGTAACCACAGGGTTTTAATCTATGGCCTGTAGCTTCCAAGGCGTTTCCCTCTGTTACAGCTTCTTCTGTTTGCTGGTCTCTTCAGTGTCTGGTTCCGGCCCTGACACAAAGGGGACGGTGGAAGACACTATTTTTTTTATTTTATTTAGGCTCACTTGTTCAGCCGCGCTGTGGGGAGGGAGGGAGGGATGCTGCAAGCAGATAACACTGGTGTGTGCTCACAGTGTCTCAGCCACACTGGATCTGCCCCCGCTCACGGCACGTGTAGCCTCCCTGCCCACACTGCTCCGGCTCTAGGTTGTTCCGCCGGGAACAATCAGAGGCTGGCCCTGGGCTGAGCTCCCAGGTCCAAGCCGCTCAGGTTCAGGCACTCGGGTAGTCCTCAGAGGCGCAGACTCCGTTGGGCCTGCGTTTTGTGCTCTTCCCAGATCTGAGCAGCTCAGGTGATGTGTTTGGTGGGCGCCAATGCTGCGACCTATCGCCTCCCCGCCACTCGGTTACCTGGGTGTAAAACCGGCGCACCTTCTCAGGCAGATGTTGACCGTCCAGACCCCCAAGAAGTTTTAGTTAGCAAAGAAGCCTGCTTACAGTTTTATAGATAGTGTCTCTCTTGGGCTGCGATTGCCCCCTTAAGGCTCTGGCTGCCTGTCACCGGAGGGGGAAGGTCTGCAACCAGCAATCTCTGTTCAGTCCTTTGTTCTGTGCGCGGGCCTGGCGGTGTCTTGGGTTAGGGCTGGCTTTTCGCGTGGTAGATATCCCACAGTCTGGTTTGCTAGCCCAAATTATTTCACTCAGATAGCGCTCAGGACATTTGGGTCGATTCTTACTCTAAGGGACACAGCCCGCGCCCCGCTTCCCTGCCCAGCCCCCGCTTGCTAATGCCGTGTGCAGGTGTCTGCGCTGCTTCCTCGCTGGGGGAGTTACCGTAGGGCTCACAATCTGTGATTTTTAATTGTTTATTTATTTATTTTTCTCCCTTTTATGTTGCCCCCTGTGCTTCCAAAGCTCGGCACAGATTCGGCAGTGAGAAGGTTTCCTGGTGTTTGGAAACTTCTCTCTTTTTAAGACTCCCTTCCCGGGATGGAACTCCGTCCCTCCCTCTTTTGTCTCTTTTTTTGTCTTTTATATTTTTTCCTACCTCCTTTTGAAGAGTTGGGTTGCTTTTCTGGGTGCCTGATGTCCTCTGCCGGCATTCAGAAGTTGTTTTGTGGAATTTACTCGACGTTTAAATGCTCTTTTGATGAATTTGTGGGGGAGAAAGTGTTCTCCCCGTCCTACTCCTCCGCCATCTTGGCTCCTCGTGTCCATACCATTTCTGTCCTTTATTGTGCCCATTTTTGCATGAAACATCCCCATGGTGTCTCTAATTTTCTTGAAGAGATCTCTAGTCTTTTCCATTCTATTGTTTTCCTCTATTTCTTTGCACTGTTCACTGAAAAAAAGCTTTCTTACCTCTTCTTGCTATTTTTTGGGATTCTGCATTCAGATGGTTGTGTCTTTCCTTTTGTCATTGCCTTTTGCTTCTCTTCATTTCTCAGCTATTTGTAAGGCCTCTTCAGACAACTATTTTGCCTTGTTGCATTTCTTTTTCTTGGGGATGGTTTGGTCACGGCCTCCTATACCATGTTATGAACCTCCATCCATAGTATTCTGGCAGGAATGTCAGTGGTCAACAGTACTTGGTAGGGTCCCTTCCATGAAACTCATTTTTGAAAAAGCATCAAAGTAAAACAATAACTGTAATGACAAAATACCTAAAAATGCCCATCATTAATCTGATGAGAGTTCATTATAATGGAATAGACAATGAAATTTGGTTATTTTTGTGATGTACAATATTTTAAGGTAGTAACTAGAATTACTGCTGATAACCTTATAAGGACATATCAAATTTGTAAGAATTTTATATAATTTCTAGAACATTTATATTAATAACATGCCTCCTTATAAACATAACCAAGAAGGTATTACTTTTTTTATTTGATCATTCTTCCCATGTAATTTATGGATTCCTGGTGGCTCAGTTGGTAAAGAATCTGTCAGCAATGCAGGAGATCTGGGTTCTATCTCTCTTTGGATCAGGAAGATCCCCTGGGGAAGGGAATGGCAACACATTCCAGTATTCTTATCTGGAGAATTCGACAGACAGAGGAGCCTGGCAGGCTACAGTGCATGAGGAAGCAAAGAGTTGGACACAACTGAGTGATTAACACACACACACAGATGTAATTTAACATAACAAGTAAACCTAATTTAATCCTTTGAGATTTTCTACAGATTCTCTGGGAAATCCCAAAGTTAGAGGTCAAAAAGACTTCATTTTGAATTTTATTTTGGGGAAAGTTTGTAAAAGAACTATCCATTTAACTAAGGTGAGAGTTAAAGACTTTGAAGGCCAATTCAGAAAGTTATAGAGTTCTAAAGACCTTATCTCTTTTAAAATTGAGGAAGATGGGTTTCCTTGCATATATATGGAATTTAGAAAGATGGTAATGATAACCCTGTGTACAAGACAGCAAAAGAGACACAGATGTATAGAACAGTCTTTTGGACTCTGTGGGAGAGGGCGAGGGTGGGATGATTTTGGAGAATGACATTGAAACATGTATAATATCATATATGAAATGAATCGCCAGTCCAGGTTCAATGCATGATACAGGATGCTTGGGGCTGGTGCACTGGGATGACCCAGAGGGATGGTATGGGGAGGGAAGTGGGAGGAGGGTTCAGGATGGGGAACACATGTATACCTGTGGTGGATTCATGTTGATGTATGGCAAAACCAATACAATACTGTTAAGTAATTAGCCTCCAATTAAAATAAATAAATTTATAATAAAAAAGAATAACATATATAAACAATATCTTTTAAAAAAATCAAGATTTGATGAAAACAACATGAAACACTGTAAATTATTTTGGTGAGAAACAAGATCTTTGATTTCTAGGCTAATTACTCAAAGGGTAAAGAAAAAAAAAAAAAAACACATTGTTTACAAATCTTATCAGGAGAAAACCAATAATCTAATAAAATATTTTTCTTTTAACCAAGAGGAAACCTAATTATAATTTTATACTTATGCACTTTTGATATTAAAAGTCATTTTTAAACTTAAATAATTCAATTCCAATATTAGCTATCTTGACTACACATACAGTTCTATTACCAAGATTATTTTTTTCCACAAAGCTTCTGCAATTTTTTATATTCATTTATATTTGTCTTGTGTTTTCCCCTTCTTTCTCATTCTAAATTATTTGCTTTACTTTAGGACAAAATTCCTTTCTTTTTCTCTTAACAAAAACATTTACATATCTTACACCCTTATATCAAAAATATTTCCTACTTTTCTTGCATAGAGGTTTTCTTGTATTATTTCTAGTAACTTTAATTATATATATACATATAAGTGTGTGTGTGTGTGTGTGCGTGCGTATGCTTCCCTGGTGGCTCGGACAGTAACGTACCTGCCTGCCAATGCAGGAAGCATAAGAGACACATGTTCAGTCCTGGGGTTGGGAAGATCCACTGGAAAAGGAAATGGCAGCCCACTACAGAATTATTGCTGTATGAATATTGCTGGGATAATCTCATGGACAGAGGAGTCTGGTGGGCTATAGTCCATGGGATTGCAAAGAGTCAGACACAACTGGGCAACTAACACACACACACACGCATATTTGGAATTCTTAAACTCTTAAAATGTTTAAATCCCAGTGAAAATGAAGAAGTAAGAAATCTGTAGGTCATCTGTTGCACAGGTGTTCTTGGATCAACAAATTTATAAATACATTGCATGATTTCTTGAAGCATATTTTTTCCTCATGGTGAATTTTTTAATGACACAAAGAATGTTTACTAATAAACCCAAATATTTGCAATTTCTCTGGAAAAGCAAGCCAAATATGGATAAACTTTTGTTTATAATTATTGTTTCAGTATTTTCTCTAACTTGGGCATAATTTATATTAGCATATTCAATGAATATCCATCATTAACTTATTTCAGAATAGCTTCAAGGTTTCAAGTTACCAAAAAGACTTGGGGAACAATTTTAAGTAATCACACAATAAAGCATAATTATTGTTGAAAAATGTATTTATAAACTTTTATCTTACAGCTATTTAATTGACTTGTTTTTAACAACTATGTTCAGATTACTCATGAAAATATTTTGAGACACTAAACAGTTAACCATCATTTTGAGTTACCTTTCTTTCTGACAAATACTGTAATAGAGATAACACAACCTTATTTGACTTTTAGTAAGTTGAGGTGGGATGAAAGTTGTATACCTACATAATGCAGCACTGGATAAAGCACAAGCTGAAATCAAGATTGCCTGGAGAAATACCAATAACTTCAGATATGCAGATGACACCACCCTTAGAGCAGAAAGCTAAGAGGAACTGGAGTTTCTTGATGAACATGAAACAGGAGAGTGAAAATCTAGCCTAAAGCTCAACATTCAAAAAACGAAGATCATGGCATTTGGTCCCATCATGTCATGGCAAATAGATGGGAAAAATGGAAACTATGACAGGCTTTATTTTTGGGGGTCTAAAATCACTGTGGACAGTGACTGCAGCCATGAAACTAAAATACGCTTGCTCCCTGGAAGAAAAACTATGACAATCCTAGGCAACATATTAATAAGCAGAGGCATCACTTTGCTGACAAAAGTCCATCTAGTCAAACTATGGTTTTCCCAATAGTCATGTACAGACGTGAGAGCTGGGCCATAAAGAAGGCTGAGCACCAAAAAATTGATCCTTTTTCTCTGGGGAGTTTGTAATTTCCTTGGTTCTGTCTTGTTGGAACAAAATTTTTTTTTTTTTTTAGTTTGAAAGATTTTATTTTATTTTATATATATTTTTAATATATATGCTTTATTGACTTACATTGTTTCAGGTGCACAGCAAGGTGGTTCAGTTATACAAATATGCATATATTATTTTTGAAACTATTTTCCATCATAAGTTATTACAAGATACTGACTATAGTTCCTTATGATTTGAAGTGACAGATGGACCAGCGTTACAGCTCTTGGACGGACCGGCGTTAGAGCTCTCAGATGGACCAGTGTTACAGCTCCATTATAGCTCAGTTTTATTTAGAAAGTAAAGGAAAATACATCCTGGAGGCATGATTGCATGTTGACCGAAAAGATGCGAAGAGAAGAAAGAGAGAGACAGACCCCCAGCCCTTTGACTCCTCTTTATGTTTTTTTCTCCTCCCCCTGGGCCTGCCCTATGTAAATTGGGCTAGCTAGGAGTGCAGCTTATTCTGGAGGTCCTCACTCTGGTCTTGGACATTCCTTTGTTCTATTTTCACAGGATTTTCCTTTCCTTGTCTTTTAGCCACCGCTATTTTGGACCCTTTTTTCCTATTCTAACTACCTAACATCCCCCCCTTAAGAGACAGGAGGCCCAATTCTTTGGGAATAAGAGCATCAAAGTCTTTCTGGCTACTGCCTGCTGAACTGGGATGGTGAGGGGCCTTGAGCCTCTCCCTCTTGCTAGTCTCAGGACTCAGAGTCCTTATATTGGTGTCCATCTAAGGGTGAGTGATATTTTCTATGGTCAGCTATAGTTTTATAAATCCTTGTTGTACTGGCACTGCATGTTGTAGCTTGTTGACCTGTGCAGAAACAAAATGGGTTAGACAATTGATAATACATGGAACAATCATAAGCAGCATCAGTATGGCATAACAAGGACTAGTAGGGGCATTCAGTTCATTTCAGTAACTCAGTCTTGTCTAACCCTTTGTGACCCCATGAATTGCAGCACACCAGGCCTCCCTGTCCACCACCAACTTCCAGAGTTCACTCAAACTCATGTCCACCGAGTCAGTGATACCATTCAGCCATCTCATCCTCTGCCATCCCCTTCTCCTTTTGCCCTCAATCCTTCCCAGCATCAGAGTCTTTTCCAATGAGTCATGAGGTGGCCAAAATATTGGAATTTCAGCTTTAGCATCATTCCTTCCAAAGAAATCCCAGGGCTGATCTCCTTCAGAATGGACTGGTTGGATCTCCTTGCAGTCCAAGGGACTCTCAAGAGTCTTCTCCAACACCACAGTTAGCCAACTCCAAATTCCAATCATCAGGATGGCTTAAGTCCCTCCTTTTTCAGAGATCAGAAGATCTATCTCCTGTTTGTTTTGGAGTGCAACCCCTGCCAAGCTGTGTTGGCTCTTTAGAGCTGTACTGAGAAATCTTATCCCTAGAAACTTAATTTTGGGGATGTTCATTAGAATTTTGGGGGTGTTCACTCTTTGTAATTCTCAATAGGTATCTGAGATCTCCCAGGGTCTCACAGGTGTATTGAGTGCCCTCGTCTGTTTTCTTCAAAGGCTTGACTCATGAGTAGTGAATCCAGGAGTCATGTCCTGGTACCCTGACTGCTGTGGGGGTAGAAAGTATTACAGGGTAGGGGTCCTTCCATGTGGGTTGGTGTTGAGCCTTTGGGGATCCATCTTTCCAGACCTTAATTAGAACTTGAGTCCCTGGAGCATATAGTGGTGACTCTTTAGATTCTTTTGGGTCCTGGTTGACACCCCACAAGTGTATATCCTGTTAGAATTGCCCAATGGCCATGGTATAAGACCAGAGGGTCTAAGCCTCTATAAGAAGAGGTCATTGACATAAACAAAAGGTCTCCCATATAGCATTTCATAAGGACTAAGACCAACCTGTTCCTTAGGGGCAATATGGGTGGGGAGGAGAGCTATTGGTAAGCCTTCTTCCATCCCAGGGAGGTCTCCTGGATTATCTTTTTTATCGTTGATTTTAAGAATTAGTTGGCTCTTTCTACATTTCCTGAAGGCTGAGACCTCCAGGCACAATGGAGATACTAAGTAATGCCCAATGCTTTATAGACCCCTTGAATGACCTTAGGAGTAAATGATGTCCCATTGTCATTTTGTAATGACCTCAGCAGACCAAATCTCGGAAAGATTTCATGGAGCAGTTTTTTTCTTTTTTTTTTTTTTTTTTTAACCACCTGCTCAGCCTTCTCAGCCTGGGTGGGAAAGCCTTCAATTCATCCTGTGAATGTATCTATCATGACTAATAGTTATTTATACCCTTGAGAAACTGGGATCTGGGTGAAGTCCATCTGCCAGTCCTCTTCTGGGTAGGTCTCACATTGTTGGACAGGCAGGGCCAGCTGGGGTCTTTGAGCTCTTTGGAAGTTGTTTAATTGGCAAGTGGGACAAGAGGAGACCACTTGCCTTATAGTCATTTGGAGGCCTATTTCTTTGAAGGACCTTTGTAGTAATCTTTGGAGGGCCTTTTCCCCTAAATGAGTGCTGGGATGTAAGGAGTTAACCAAATTCCATTGGAGGTTCCCAAGAAGAAAAATGACTCCCTCCTTTTGGAACCACCCCAGATGATCTTCTTGAAAGTCCCGCTTAGCTTTAAGAGTCTCGGCTTCAGTATATGAAAGAGTTTCTGACAAATTAGTCTGTGGAACTAAGGTGGCAACCCCTATCAGGTCATTGTTCTGTAATGATGCTCTCTTAGCTGCCCGATCAGCTGCTTGGTTCTGTGGTGCCACTTCTGTGCTCCATTTTTGGTGTCCTTTACAGTGGGAGACTGAAACCTCAGCAGGCAGATGAACCTCAGCAGGCAGATGGACTGCCTCCAAGAGCCTAAGGATTTGATCACCGTATTTGACTGGGGACTCTTGTGTGGTCAAGTGGCCTCTTTCTTTGCAAATAGCAGCATTTGGCTACTCTTTTTCCTTTTCCCAGCTCTAAAGCTTGAGTCAGGGTTATGAACTCAGTTAATTGGGCTGAAGTACCTGGTGGCAAATGTTTAGCCTCTATGGTCTCAAAATTGGAGACCACTGCATATCCAGCTCTTCTTTTTTCCACCCAAGACAAAGCTGCTTCCATGAGTGTACCAGATTTCCTCAGGATTGGTCACAGGTTCTTCTGACAATCCTTCTCAGGGTTTTGTCCAGTGGCCCAAGGTTTCTAGGCAAGAGTGAAAGGGGAGAGAGCCCTTGGGGGTAGGCAGGAGGGCGGCTGGGTTAAGAACCTTACAGGGGAATATAGTGAGGCCTGAACTACTCGACATCTGAGGATTCTTTGATCAGACATCCATAAATGGCTTCTCCCATTTAAGAGTTGTTTCATTTGGTGGCTGGTAAAAATAGTTAGTTTGCCTCCAAAAGAGAGTTTTAAAGCATCTTCTATCAGGACTGCAATAGCTGCAAGATTTCAAAGGCAGGGAGGCCAACCTTAGGACATTGGGTCAAGCCTCTTGAATAAGTAGGGTATAGGCTGGGGCTCTGATACAAACATCTGAGTTAACACTCCCAAGGTTATTCCCTCTTTTTCGTGGATATAAAATTGGAATGCTTTTTCTGGGTCTGGCAACCTCAGGGCAGGTGCTTGAGTTAAACCTTGTTTTAGTGTAGCCTCAGCTTTCTTTTGAGGAGTTCCCCACATCAGTGGGATTGAATCATTCCATATCTTCAAGCTTTCATACAAGGGCTGGGCAATTAGATCATAGTTGGGTATCCACATTCTACAATACAATACAGTTACAATACAATACAATACAATACAGTTAGCCTCAGAAAAGCTCTCAATTGTTTTCAAGTCCTGGGGGAGGGCAAAGGGAGGATTCCTTGTACTTAATCAGAGGACAGCCTTGTGGGCCTGTGTGTAATCTGAACTCTCAGGTAAGTGACCTTTCTCTTGACCATCTGTGCCTTATCATGGGATAATTTATATCCCCCCTCTGCCAAAAAGTTTAGAACCTGAATTACATGTTGTTGGGCATTTTTTTTCATCTGGAGAGCAGATCAGTAGGTCATCTACATATTGTATATTTTCTCATTAGGTCCCAGGTCCAGACCTGGGAGATCCCAGCTAAGAGCCTGCCAAAACAGGTGGGGGCTATCTCTGAACCTCTGGGGTAACATTATCCAAGTCATCTGTTGGTGTTTTTCTCCTGGAGCCCCCCACTTGAAGGCAAAAAATATTGGGATTCTTTAGCCAGTGGTATGGAAAAGAATGCATCTTTGAGATCCAAGAATGTAAACCACTTGACACTGGGTGGGATTTCTCCCAATATTATAGGGATTGAGTACTGTGGGATGGAGGGGGACTACAGCTTAATTTATGACCCAGAGATCTTGAACCATTCACCAGATTCCGTCCTTTTTCCTTACACGGAGATCAGGGTACTACACGGTGAATTGGTGGGGACCAATAGCCCACAGGCAAGGAATTTATTTATTAGAGGCTGTAGTCCTTCCTGAGCTTCTCTTCTGAGGGGATATTGTTTCCAGTCAGGAAACCGAGTGGGATCTTGGAGGACAATGATGACCGGTTCAGCTTGGTGGGCTCATCCAGGAGTCCCCTGGTCCCACACATGGGGCTTAATTTTGTTCTCCCATAGTTTTTGGTCCCTCTCTACTTGAGAGGATGTAATGGGTTCCTCAGTAGTAACCAGAAGCTGTAGGGCTCTAGGGGCTGAAAAGCTTCCCGTCACAAGGGTGGTCCCCAGTTCAGTGAGTATCTCTCTTCCCAATAAGGCAGTAGGACACTGAGGGACCACCAGAAACTGGTGAGAAAATATTTGTCCATTCCAGCAACAAAGAAGTGCTCAGGTGAATCTTTTAGTAATTGTTTTTCCTGTGGCACTCAAATGGTGCAGGTTTGGGAGGAAAAGTATCCAGAGAAGGAGGTCAGAACAGAGTAGGTAGCTTCCGTGTCAACCAAGAAATTCTCAGATCTACCTGCCACATCCAATTGCACCTTTGGCTCAAGCTCCATGATGGTTATCTGTGACAGGGAGGTTGGCTGGAGTGGACCGCTTCAGTCTTGTTGAACCATGATGAGGGAAGGCTTCGCACTTCACCTTGAGGTTCTTGGGTTCCCAGGGCAGAGTGCCGCCCAATGTCCCAATTGATGGCATTTGTAGCAAGCCGTTTTGGGAGATTTGTCATGGTTTGGACACTCTTTGGCCTGATGCCCTGCCTGTCTACAGATTAAGCACTTGCCTCCTGCCTTATCCTTCAAGCACTCGGGGTTTCCCATAGGGCTTCCCTGGAGGGCGGCCAGCATCTGGGGATGCCTTGTTTCTTTCCTTTTCTCCCTTTCCTGGGCCTTGGCCTCCCTTTCCTGTTCTCTGTTATAAAAGGTATTGGTGGCTCTGTGTCATCTCATCAAAAGAGGCAGCAGAGTCCTGCTGCTGTAGCTGTTGTAACTGTATCCTGATGTCTGATGCACGGCGGGACAGGAATGTGTCCTTTAAAATCACCTGTCCCTTGCAAGAGTCTAAGTCCAGATTGGCAAACTTTTGGAGGACCTCTTTTAGCCTTTTGAGACAGGCAATGGGGTTCTCGTTGGGCACCTGAGTTATTGCTAAGACCCAGACATAGTTGATTATTATTTGCCGGGCTGCTTTCAGTTCTGCCTCACACAGATCAGAAAGTGATCCCTTTCACAAATGTGCTCAGGGTCATTATATTCCAAATAGGATATGAGGAGGGGACTGCTTCCCCTACTGGTTATTTATCGCTTGACATGTGAAGCCCTGTAGCATACATCAAGTTTCTTTTAAGAACTTAGCAGACTGAAAATGAAGACAGTGGGGAAAACCACTAGACCATTCAGGTATGACCTAAATCAAATCCCTTATGATTATACAGTGGAAGTGAGAAATAGATTTAAGGGACTAGATCTGATAGAATGCCTAATGAACTATGGATGGAGGTTTGTGATATTGTACAGGAGACAGGAATCAAGATCATCCCCAAGAAAAAGAAATGCAAAAAAAGCAAAATGGTTGTCTGAGGAGGACATACAAATAGCTGTGAAAAGAAGAGTACTGAAAAGCAAAGGAGAAAAGGAAAGATATAAGCATCTGAATGCAGAGTTCCAAAGAATAGCAAGGAGACATAAGAAAGCCTTCCTCAGCAATCAATGCAGGAGATAGAGAAAAAAAAAAAAAAAAAACCAGAATGGGAAACACTAGAGATCTCTTCAAGAAAAATAGATATACCAAGGGAACATTTCATGAAAAGATGGGTTCGATAAAGGACATAAATGGTAGGGACCCAACAGAAGCAGAAGATATTAAGAAGATGTGGCAAGAATACACAGAACAACTGTACAAAAAAGATCTTCACGACCAAGATAATCATGATGGTGTGATCACTCACCTAGAGCCAGACATCCTGGAATGTGAAGGCAAGTGGGCCTTAGGAAGCATCACTATGAACAAAGCTAGTGGAGGTGATGGAATTCCAGTTGAGCTGTTTCAAATCCTAAAAGATGATGCTGTAAAAGTGGTGCACTCAATACATCTCCAAATTTGGAAAACTCAGCAGTGGCCACAGGACTGGAAAAAGTCAGTTTTCATTCCAATCCCAGAGAAAGGCAATGCCAAAGAATGCTCAAACTACTGCACAATTGCACTCATCTCACATGCTAGTAAAACAATGCTCAAAATTCTCCAAGCCAGGCTTCAGCAATACGTGAACCGTGAACTCCCAGATGTTCAAGCTGGTTTTAGAAAAGGCAGAGGAATCAGAGATCAGATTGCCAACATCCACTGGATCATTGAAAAAGCAAGACAGTTTCGGGAAAACATGTATTTCTGCTTTATTGACTATGCCAAAGCCTTTGACTGTGTGGATCACAATAAACTGTGGAAAATTCTGAAAGAGATGGGAATATCAGACCACCTGACCTGTCTCTTGAGAAACCTGTATGCAGGTCAGGAAGCAACAGTTAGAACTGGACATGGAACAACAGACTGGTTCCAAAGAGTAAAAGGAGTATGTCAAGGCTGTGTATTGTCACCCTGCTTATTTAACTTATATGCAGAGTACATCATGAGAAACACTAGGCTAAAGGAAGCAAAAGCTGGAATCAAGATTGTCGGGAGAAATATCAATAACCTCAGATATGCAGAGGACACTACCCTTATGGCAGAAAGTGAAGAAGAACTAAAATGCCTCTTGATGAAAGTGAAAGTGGAGAGTGAAAAAGTTGGCTTAAAGCTCAACATTCAGAAAACTAAGATCATGGCATCCTGTCTCATCACTTCATGGCAAATAGATTGGAAACAATGGAAACAGTGGCTGACTTTATTTTTCTGGGCTCCAAAGTCACTGCAGATGGTGACTGCAGCCATGAAACTAAAAGACACTCCTTTGAAGGAAAGTTATCACCAATCTAGACAGCATATTAAAAAGCAGAGACATTACTTTGTCAACAAATGTCCATCTAGTCAAGGCTATGGTTTTTCCAGTGGTCATGTATGGATGTGAGTTTGGACTATCAAAATGTCGAGCACTGAAGAACTGATGCTTTTGAACAGTGGTGTTGGAAAAGACTCTTGGGAGTCCCTTGGACTGCAAGGAGATCCAACCAGTCCATCCTAAAGGAGACCAGTCCTGGGTGTTCATTGGAAGGACTGATGCTGAGGCTGAAACTCCAATACTTTGGCCACCTCATGCGAAGAGTTGACTCATTGGAAAAGACTCTGATTCTGGGAGGGATATGGGGCAGGAGAAGAAGGGGATGACAGAGGATGAGATGGCTGGATGGCATCACCAACTCAATGGACATGGGTTTGGGTGGACTCTGGGAGTTGGTGATGGACAGGGAGGCCTGGCATGCTGTGGTTCATGGTGTTGCAAAGAGTTGGACATGGCTGAGTGACTGAACTGAACTGAAGCTCAGGGTCAGATAAAGTCTGACTAAATATGACCTTGATGTCCTTCTATGTCAAGTCAAACGCCAAGGAAATGTGTTTGAATGTATCTATATACTTGGCTGGGTCATCTGTATAGCTTCTCAGGTCTTGTTTGATCATCTTAGTTCTAAGTGTGACAAGGGCTTATGGACCTGCATTGGTCTGAATTCTCCTCCAATTTCAATAAGGGACATACTCGAGTTGGTTTTTGTGGAGGGGGTGCTTCCAGATATGAGGGCACATTTGGTTACAAGGAAGGAGAACTAGGCAACTTGGGAGCCATGGGAGGTGAGCCTTCATGGGGCGGTTCCTTCTCTTGGTTGTCTGTGCCTAACACCATTCGCCTAATAGGTTCACTTTTAGGGCATACAATAATCCCATACTTAAGACAGAGTTCCTTTATATCTCTTAGTCAAAATAAAATTTGGACATAGGGGGTCTCTGTCTATTTCCCTTGTCTTTTGCAAAATAAATCTAGCTGCAGGATAGTATTGTAATTTAAACTCCCATCCTCATACCAGTGTTCCTTGTCCCCCAGAGGATACTGTGGTCATGCAGTGGCACAAGAGAATTTTAAGTGACTTCTGCTTAGAGAATCGAAGTTATGTAGGATGCTTCCAGTTATCTAGGATGCATCTCAAGGGCATCTGTTGGGAAATGGATTGGTTATTTCCCATCTGAAAGACAGTGATGATATGGAGGAAAAGGAAAAAGAAAAAACTAATAGGACTCTTTCAGTTTCCATGGGTGGACTTCCTTAGGGGTGAGTTTTTTTGAAGCTTATCCTACCCAGTACTGTTGCAATCTGAGAGCCACACGTCCCCAGTTCAGGGTGCAGATCCCCGGGCAAGCTGAGGTGTGACAGCCTTCTGGAGATCAAATCCCTGGGCAGGTCGAGGCATGTTTGCCTCCTGAGAATTGGGTCTCTGGGCAGGTCAAGGCATGTCGACTTCGTAGGACCCCTGGACTGGTGGATCCCTGAGCAGGTTGAGGCATGGCAACATTTTGAGGACCACAGGTCGAGGCAGGTCAACCGCCTGGGACCCTTGGACTGGAGTTGGGCATACCCAAAGTCTCCAGAATGACCAGTGCTGGGTAGGATTAAGGGGTTGTAATTTTAACTCATTGTGTGCTTGTTCACTGCAGATGTGAATAGATATCATGATGTAAAGCAATCCATGGCTTACCCCTGAGACTGGGAACCTGTTGAAGCAGCCATAAGCCTTATCCTCTTGCTGCTCTGAGGAAATGTAAGTCACTGATTTCCTCCCCTAATCCTCCATAAGAGTAGGTTATGCTATGCTATGCTATGCTAAGTCACCTCAATTGTGTCCGATTCTGTGTGACCCCATAGACGGCAGCCCACCAAGCTCCCCCGTCCCTGGGATTCTCCAGGCAAGAACACCGAAGTGGGTTGCCATTTCCTTCTCCAATGCATGAAAGTGAAAAGAGAAAGTGAAGTCGCTTAGTCGTGTCCGACTTTTAGCGACCCCATGGACTGCAGCCTACCAGGCTCCTCCGTCCATGGGATTTTCCAGGCAAGAGTACTGGAGTGGGCTGCCATTGCCTTCTCCTAAGAGTAGGTTATGGTGTATCCAATTGTAAATATTTCATTGTCATAGACCCACTTTAGTTAATAACCAATGTAATGACAAAGGAGTGGGTTATCTGGCCCTGTTAGGGACATTAAGAGTATCTTAATAATAAGTGGGGTATAGCAATGTTGCCTACAAGGGGGCAGGATCCTGGTTGTAGGAGTTAGTAAGTGGCTTAAGAACAAATTGATAAGAAGCAATGTACCAGATGTTCCATAAAAGTGGTGTGGCGATTTGATCCTGGGGTATGTTTGTCACTTTTAGTACAAGGGTGCTAAGGGATTGGGCCCAAACAGCCTACAGGGCTAATTCTCAAAGTGACAAACATTATCCCTGGAAGCCCAACTGCCTTTGAAGGAATGTCAACAGATGGACTTCTAGCAGGCATTGTGTGACTGTCACCCACCCTAGCAATTCCACTGAGAGATGCTGTTGTTGCACATGTTGTAGGAAATATGGTAGACGATGGCCTGAATATCTAGTGGGATTGGATGTTAAACAGTATTTCCCTCCCAAGGGCCAGCTATTTTCTGGTTGTCCCTCCAGAAGATTGTAGAGACAACACTGTGGGCCAGAAGGGGCTCAGAAGAAGAGCATGAATTAGGAGGGAAGGGGCAAGGCACAGCTTTTGAAAGAATGGCATAGCCCAAGGGCATAACGTAAACCAATTAAAATCAAATAGGTCCAAGATGACGAGTCAAATTTAACTAAACCTTGATCCCCAATCTGTAAGGTAAATGACACACCCAGAGGTGGCAGGAGAGTTCCAAGTCACTGTCAAAAGATGGAGTGGGTGGTTCCCCAATGGTTGGGATGATTCTCCCACTCTTTAGCATACGACTTCACCTAGCCCAAAAAAACTAGCCACACCACATTCCATGGCCACATCACTTGCCCTCTGTGATGGCTCACACCCTGTGAAATGTGCTTCTCTCTGAATCCAAACAAATACACCTCTTACCTATCACTGTGTCTCTAACTGAATTTTTGCAATGAGACATCAGAGTCTGAGCTTCATTAGCTCCTGAAGCCAGGCACCATGGGTTTTGGCCAGCTCAAGTCCCAGGAGAAAGGAGCTGAAGGACAGGAGGAAAAAGCAGTGGGGAAAATGTGCCAAGGAATCCCCTTCATAACCTGCCAGAAAATCTGCTAAATACCTGACCTATGCTCACAGTTTTCATTGGCCTGATCCTTGGTACAAAAAAAGATTAAGGACAGAAGAACCTGCACCAGCTTGGATAACAGCTACTGAGGCCCAGCAGATAGTGGAACCTTTGGGACACACTGAAGAGTAGTCCTGCCACAGTCTCTCAATTGCACCCACTGTTGTTCACCTGTTCATGGGGGGGGTTTGAGGAAACAAGACATGAGAGTTTTTAAAGGAATTAAAATTTTGTTAGCCATATGTCCTTCCAGTCATAGAAGGGAGGACCTCCTACCTTAACCGGAGGTCTTCTGGAATCTGAGACTGAGCTGCATGAGCTTTCTGCTGAGCTCATTTTTCACTGTCCAAGTTTTCAGCACCCTGGGCTTCTTGTCACTTCCGCTGCACTGGGTTTTCCTTGCATTCAGCTTCCACCACAGGAGCTTTTGCCAAGTTGGGCTCCTGCTGCGCTTGGCTTCCTTCTTGCGAGGGCCAAGCCGAGGTTGTTTCAGCCAGGTTAAATCCCAGAAATGGCACCATAGATGTCAGGCGAGTGTGCAATTTTCTCAGTTCTGTCTCGTTGCAACAAAAATTTTAAGCGACGGATGGACCAGCATTACAGCCCTTGGACAAACCAGTGTTACAGTTCCATGTTACAGCTCAGTTTTATTTAGAAAGTAAAGGAAAATACATCCTTGAGGCATGATGGTATGCGAACCCAAAAGACGTGAAGAGAAGAGGGGCCCCCAGCCCAATTTTGGCTTTTCTTTTTATATGTTTTTTCTCCTCCCCCTGAACCTACCCTATGTAAATTGGGCTAGCCAGGAGTGTTGTTTGTTTTACCTGACATCCTCACTCTGGTCCTCAGACCTTCCTTTGCTCTATTTTTGCGGGCTTTTCCCTTTTTTATCTTTTAGCCACCACCATTCTGGACTCCTATTCTAACTACCTAACATTTTGAACTGTGGTGTTTGAGAAGACTCTTGAGAGTCCCATGGACTAAAAAGGAGATCAAATCAGTCAATCCTAAAGGAAATCAGTCCTGAATATTCACTGGAAGGACTGATGCTGAAGCTGAAGCTCCAATATTTTGGCCACCTGATGCAAAGAACTAGGTCATTAGAAAGCACCCTGATGCTGGGTAACATGGAGGGCAGGAGGAGAAGAGGACGACAGAGCATGAGATGGTTGGATGATATCACCAACTTAATGGACATGAGTTTGAGCAAGTTCTGGGGGATGGTGAAGGACAGAGAAGCATGACATGCAGCAGTCCCTTGGGTCATAAAGAGTTGGGCATGACTGACTGACTAAACAACACCAACAAACCTACATTATATTTAATACTAATAGCTTTAAAACCATGCTTTTTTAAAAAAATTAAATAAATAAATCCTTAATTTGCTTTTTTTATTGAAGAGTATCCTAGATCATGTGAACTTGAAAAATATTTAGGTTAGATTTTCAGTATTTGAGAGTATACTTGATTGACATAATGCTTAATTTTCTTTATGCCCATTGAAAGTAAAGTAAAGTGAAAGTAAAGTCGCTGAGTTGTGTCCAACTCTTTGCCACTCCATGGACTGTAGCCTACAGGCTCCACCGTCCATGGGATTTTCCAGGCAAGAATACTGGAGTGGATTGCCATTTCCTTCTCCAGATCTTCCCAACCCAGGCATTGAACCCTGGTCTCCCGCATTATAGGCAGATGCTTGCTTTACCATCAAGTGCTCTTTAAAAATTAATTTTGGCAAAACTAACTGGAGATAATATGGCACACATCTACAACATACATACACTGACATATACAAAAATACAGACAGACACAAAGAGAGATCTTATGGCTTTCACTTAAAATTTTTAATCATGAGACAAGTACAATAATGCAAAACTCACTATTTTAAAAAGAAGAGTTGGATTTGAATCATATCATAGTGCAATTTCTGGCATATGGTAACTTAAGGTATGTGCTCAGATGACTTACACTTTTTATTAATATTTGTGGGGAGACAATATTTTCAACTAGCTTCCAAATAGCTTGCCCTCATTTTTTGTTTGTTCCTTCTGATAATTATTACATCCCTGGTGTTTGCAGTTCAAAGACATGGCTGTCAGTTCCTAGAGAAGACCAGGTAGAATATTTACATCTCAAAAGAACAGAGAAAGTATACAAGTTGCTGTAAGGACCTGGTTTCCAAAGCCCAGGTTATTTACAGTATCTGTAAGTCTTTTGAGATAACTGGGGGTCTTTAGGATTGATAAAAAGAACAGGTGTGCTTTTTCTGTTCTTTTAAAGACTAATTTATAGAACAGCTTGTTTTAGCTCCTCAAAGAACTGGGTAATAACCTGAATGACAGAAAGACACTAATTTACCAATTCAACTACTTTATCTTTAATATGCTTCTTTATTTCAAGGTGAAGATCTTCAAGTAAAACAGAAATCAAAAGACTCTTATGTTCTGGATTTAGATGTGTTTGCTTTTATTTATTTTCTCAAGTCCCTCAGTGGTTTATGCTCTGAACCTACCTGGAAGTTTTGTGAGTACTCTAGTGTCCACCCACTGTGGACTCCCAGAATTTTTCCAAGATCTCAGAACCTTTCTGGGAAACACACCCACCCACACACACACACACATTAAATAAAGTTTGCTTGGAGACCTGCACACAAGGGAGTGGAACTCAAGTCAAGAGTGACTTACCCACAGCCATCAGTTACTGTAAGAGGAATAGTGAATAGTTCAACAGGCACCTCGCCAGTGCATCTTGTCACACAGGTCATTAACAGTCAGATTTCAATCTCATCCTGTGCACCAAAAACTTAAAAAAAATCATTCAAGAAGAAAATTTAGAAATACAAACTTTAACACTTCATGAAATGGGTTGTCTCCTCATGGAGAACTTCTAAATGGGATAAATGGTAATAAGCTTTTATAGGATAAAAAATAAAAAACAAGGAAGAGATGAATAGAAAATATCTATTGGCTGGGGCCACATAGTCAACCTTGCTTAGGGTAAGAAGGCCTAGAGTTGGTTTGACATCTGAGGATTGTCTGACTGACTATATTGTGTTTCTAATCACATGGAGAATTTATAAGGACACAAAAGTCAAATAAATTTTATTTGCTGATGTGACACCATAAGCAGAAGCGGCTTCATCTTGGGCCTAGAAAGTTATTTCAACATCAGGCACTCAGATGGTTAAAGAATTTAATCTGAATCCCAGGTTGGAAATTGGTAAAGCAGAACTTCAAACTCAGGTCTACCTATAGTCATTCCAAACATTTTGCCATTTCATAAAGTCAACCTTCAGAGACATGGTGTTTTCAGTTTAGTCCAGTCACTCAGTAGTGTCCAACTCCTTGTGACCCCATGGACTGCAGCATGCCAGGCCTCCCTGTCCATCTCCAACTCCCAGAATTTACTCAAACTCATGTCCACTGAGTTAGTGTTGCCATCCAACCATCTCATCCTCTGTTGTTCCCTTTTCCTCCTGCCTTCAATCTTTTCCAGCATCGGGGTCTTTTCCAATGAGTCGGTTCTTGGCATCAGGTGGCCAAAGTATTGGAGTGGCTCAGTTTCAGTATCAGTCCTTCCAATGAATATTCAGGACTCATATCCTTTAGGATGGAGTGGTTTGATCTCCTTGCAGTCCAAGGGACTCTCAAGAATCTTCTCTAACACCACAGTTCAAAAGCATCAATTCTTCAGCACTCAGCTTTCTTTATAGTTCAACTCTCACACCCATACATGACTACTGAAAAAACCATAGCATGGTGTTTTAAGATGCTCTAATTTGTAAACAAGTTTCATATGAGCCAATACACAGTTTTATAATTATAAGAGATTTGATTTTGGCACTTCTAAATGTAAAGCTCAGATGTAAATGAATTTTCAACAGAACCAATAACAAATTATCAATGCTATTGCTCTAACCAGGTACAGTGAAGATAAAAAACTGGGTTATTACTTGTCTGGTAAATCCACACTTGCCCAGAGAAGCTACACTGCCTTACCTGTACATGCTACCACACTTAGATATCTGTGCCACTTGCATACATCATTTTACACAATTGACAGTTCTCTTCTGCTCTAGGCCAGTGGAAGGCAAAAGCTATTTCTTTAATGCTTGCATATGGAAACCACTTGTTAAAGTAACATTTTCTCTATGCATTCATCCAAACTGAAAGATTTAATCATCTTGGCTTTTTTCCTGAGTTTATGTGCTCATTATCTGCACTAGGTGGTCTATCAGTCTTAAGTTTGCAATGAAAATAATAAGTTGCTATGGAAAATAATTCTAATTACAAATTATATTGTGTAAGTTAGGAAGACAGAAAAAAAAAAGCTCTTTCAAAATTATGAGCAAGGGATTCTTATTTTAACAAATAGCATCTTAATTTGCTAATTAAATAGTCATTCAGTAGCAGCAATAACTGATGAAATCATTATTTCAAAGCTGCCACTGGAGAAAAGATTCTTTTGGTCAAACTTATAGTTTTGATTTTCCTTTCTGAGGGAAAATATCCAGCTGAAGAAAAAAAAAAAAAACTGGTGAGTGTTCTACAAGGACAAATCAGGGAACAACTAATGAAACTCAAAGGTTGATTTATAGTTCTTTAATATTCTGGAAGAATAACAAAAATAAATGGTAAAAATATTCTCCATAAACTTTTTACAACCCATTACATTCTTGCATTTTAGACTCTCTCAATATTCTATCATCTCATATTTGCTCTTGTAAAGTAAATTTGTTCAGCATCCTTTACTGATGCTATAAGATAATGATGGAATAGAAAGATTATTTTCCTGAATCACATGCCAAATCATGTGCAAGAGATTAATTAGTCCAATATATATTAAAAATAATGTGTTTTAAGTCCTGAACATTGGCAGTCCAACTATATACGGTATGTTTCTAGGATTTGCTTTAAAGCATCTTGACAAATAATAGCAACACATTCCAATATTGTTGCCTGGAAAATTCCATAGAGAGAGGGGCCCGGTGGGCTACTGTCCATGGAGTCACAAAGAGCCAGACACAACTGAGCATGTGCGTGCACACACACACACCCACACACCCACACACACACACGCACATCTTGTCATTCTTAGAGCAATGGTCAATGCATATTGAACAAAAAGAATGACCACTTCTTTTTAGATTGTTTCATTCTAAGTTTAGTTTTATGCAATTCTTGGTCTTAAAGAGATTTAGGTTTAATCATAATGTGCTAAAAGTACATATCGGATTGCCTGTTGAAATGTTCTTATAGGCATGTCTAACATATTGGGTGATATAGCATCTTTGTGGGCTAATGCTGAAAGGAGAATACTTCCAGCAAAGGTAAAACAAATAGGTCAAACATAAATTAGTTGCAATAAAATGGCAATATAAGTTAAATTAATATGTATTATTAATATACCTCAGAGAAGGCAATGGCATCCCACTCCTGTACTCCTGCCTGGAAAATCCCATGGATGGAGGAGCCTGGCAGGCTACAGTCCATGGAGTCGCTAAGAATCAGACACGACTGAGCGACTTCACTTTCACTTTTCACTTTCATGCATTGGAGAAGGAAATGGCAACCCACTCCAGTTTTCTTGCCTGGAGAATCCTGGAGACGGTGGAGTCTGGTGGGCTGCCGTCTATGGGGTCGCCCAGAGTCGGACACAACTGAAGTGATTTAGCAGCAGCAGCAGCATTAATATAACAATCACTAATTTTAGTTTTTAAGGCATAATTTTCATTTTTATTATGCTGCTGTTAATACCTAGCTGACATTTAAATCTAGCTGTTTGTTACCTAAAGATTCTGTGATGTCAAGATTGTCTGTATTTGTGCTTTTGGGGAAGAAAAATTTAAGTGGCTCTTAGAAACAATTAAAGATGTCTTTTTACGTGAAATCTCTTGAAAACTTAAGTTTACTATAAAAAAAAAATACATTTACTCCAACTCTTTGCCCACATTAGAACTGAAGGATGTGGTAACAGCATTTTGAAAGTGATGTGAATACTTCAGTTAGTGATCTTGGTATTCTAGTTTTCAAAATAATACTTTTCATTGTGTTCTTTGATAATTATGAAGTGCACTGACAAAATGAAAGGCTGGACAGACTTAAGTGACTGTGTTTGTATAGATGAAGTGTTGTACCTGTTGAAAGTCTCAAGTACTAAAATCAGTTGTTCATTTTTCAAATGATATTAACAATGCAGATCGGAGAACTTCTGTGCTTTGATATTTGCTCAGACTGAAAATTGGTTTTAAGTATAAATTTAAGTGTTGACTTGGATCTTTGAGTATTGCTATTCTTTCAGTCTTGGCTGTATCAAAGCACCTTTCTACATATGAACCTTTTCTACATGTTGGAGAAGCATCAGTGAAGAAAGTACGATGGCTAGAGTGTAATGAATAATGGGTCAATGCCATAAGCTAATCTTGGTAGAGAATTTATGATTTGAGATTCTTTCACAAAGCAGTTATTCTCATCCCTTTGATGATATGATTTCCTTGAGAACATGAAAGTTATATAACAGCATTTTCCAAAATAAATACAATGCTAGTGACATATTAAGACTAAATATTCTAGTATCTACATTAAAAGATAAAATATAAGTGACTGAAAATAAAATTAATACTATAATAAGCACAATTGTCCCTCAGTATCCATGGAAAATTGGTTTTAAGAGCTCCCAGGGCCCCCAAGTATGCTTAAGTGCCTTATACAAAATGACGTAGTGTAATGAATACAATCTGCCCACTGCATGTGGCTTCATATCACAGGTCCAACCAACTAGGGACTGAATTACAATCTCTGGTAGGTTGCACCCATGAAACCTGTGGACACAAAGGGCTGACTGTATTTAACATTATATTTATATAGTTATATAAATAAAGCATACATATAAAGGATTATCTCAAATATAATCTATCAAAAATAATCTAAAATATTTTAATATGTTTTTTCAACTAATTCTTAAAAAATCTGGTACACATTTTACAATTATAGAACATCTCAATTTACAAGCAAAATTTTCATTGGATATATGCAATCTATATTCAGATTTCATAAAATTTACAGTTTAAAAAGGATTCTTACATATATATCAACTGTGCAAAACATATTTATATTTTACAATAACTTAATTGAACACTACAAAATAATTGTCTTTAATATTTCAATTCACATTGATAAGACAGGTTAACTTTTTTCAGGAAAAACTGATTTAACTCTGAAGTAAAAGCATATTACTTTCAAGATTATATCAATCTAAATTAAGTTCAATAATTCTTATTTTAATTGTCACATAATTCACACTATATACATTGAACAACTCTAAATTTATCAATGTCAACTAAATTTTTCGAATTTTTCTTACAGACTTTGTAGCCAATTTGTATCATACTATAATTAGTATATTTTATACATGCTGGAAAATATGAAAAATCAGTATTATTGATTTATGCTATGGAAGTTTTCCATCAACATGTTATTTCACCTGTTTAAGTCATGACTAAATTTTTTTTTCTTACAAGTTCAAATTTATCCCATTCATGGAAAGTGCAGTATTAGTGAGCTTAATAGAAATCAAAAGGCCATTTTTTTTGTATTTGATTAATGAATATTCTGGCAAGCACTCCTTTATTATTGTTACTGTTCAAGAAAATCTAGAATTGGAATTAATATTATAGCCAAACTTATGAAGGTGGCTCAGTGGTAAAGAAAGTGCCTGCCAAGCAAGAGACCCCAGTCTGTTTGCTGGGTCAAGAAGATCCCCTGAAGAAGGAAACAGCAATCCACTTCAGTGTTCTTGCCTGGAAAACCCCATGGACAGAGGAGCCTGGGGGGCTACAGTAGTGGGGTGGCAAAAGAGCCAGATAGGACTTAGCAACTAAACAATAACAACAAGAAACTTAGAAAGCTTTTTCCATGATTCAAACAGCAATTATAAGCAAAGAATTGCTTATATTTCTTTCAGCAGTTCCATAAACTGACAAGGCTTAATAGCATCTGCATACATATAATAAAATAATAATATCCATGACACTTTTCATAGAATCTGCTTCAGAAAACTGTCAAATACTTTCAACATGTATCCTACAAAGAAAAAAGGGATTTAACAATCATTGTTTTAAAATACCAATAACATGTATCCTTCATCTAATCCTACAGGAGAAGCATCCATCCATCATTATGGAAACTTTTCCTATCTAGCTGAATTCTCCACTGATGGATTAAAAAAAATGAAAAAAAAATCCATGTCACAGACACTTCTATATGAAATATTTAATTATTGTTTTTCAGTCCTTTTCGACTCTTTGTGACCCCATGGACTGCAGCATGCCACGCTTCACTGTCCTTCACCATCTCCCGGAAATTGCTCTAACTCATGTCCATTGGTCAGTGATGCCATCCAGCCATTTCATCCTCTTGGGCTTCCTTCTCCCACTGCCCACGATCTTTCCCAGCATCAGGGTCTTTTCCAATGAGTCGGCTGTTTGCATCAGGTGGCCAAAGTATCGGAGCTTCAGCTTCAGCATCAGTCTTTTCAATGAATACTCAGAATTGATTTCTTTTAGGATTTGACTACTTTGATCTCTTTCCCATTCAAAGGACTCTCGAGAGCCTTCAGTTCAATTCAAAAGCATCAATTCTTTGGTAGTCAGCCTACTTTACGGTCCAACTCTCACATTTGTACATGACTACTAGATAAACCATAGCTTTGACTATATGGACCTTTGTCAGCAAAGTGCTATCTTTGCTTTTTAATATGATTGTCTATGTTTGCCATAACTTTTCTTTCAAGAAGCAAGTGTCTTTTAATTTCATGGCTGCAGTCACCACCTGATTTTGGAGCCCAAGAAAATAAAGTCTGTCACTGTTTCAATTTTTCCCCCATCTATTTGCAATGACATGATGGGACTGGATACCATGATCTTAGTTTTTTAATGTTGAATTTTAAGTCAACTTTTTTATTCTCCTATTTCACTTTCATCAAGAGGCTCTACAATTCCTCTTCACTTTCTGCCATAAGGGTGGTGTCTTCTGCATACCTGAGATTACTGATATTTCTCCTGGCAATCTTGATTTCAGCTTATGATTCATCAAGCCCAGCATTTCACATGATGTACATTGCATATAAGTTACATAAGCAGGGTGACAATATACAGCCTTGATGTACTCCTTTTCCAATTTTGAACCAGTCTGTTGTTCCATGTCTGGTTCTAACTGTTGCTTCAAAGTCTTTAGCATAGGCCATGAAACAGAAGTTGATGCTTTTCTGGAATCCCCTTGCTTTTTCTAGGATCCAACGGATGTTGGCAATTTGATCTCTGGTCCTTTGCCTTTTCTAAATCCAGTTTGTCATCTGGAAGTTCTCAGTTCATATACTGTTGATACCTAGTTTGAAGGATTTTGAGCATTAGTTTGCTAGCACATGAAATGAATGCCCTTGTTCAGTAGTTTGAACATTTTTGGCATTGCTCTTCTTTGGGATTGGAATGAAAACTGACATTTTCCAGTCCTGTGGCCATTGTTGAGTTTTCCAAATTTGCTGGCATATTGAGTACAGCACTTTAACAGCATCTTTTTTAGGATTTGAAATAGTTCAGCTGGTTTCTATCACCTTCACTAGCTTTGTCCGTAGTAATACTTCCTGAGGCCACTTGACTTCACATTCCATGCTGACTGGTTCTAGGTGAGTGATCACACTGTCATGGTTATCCAGGTCATTAAGACCTTTCATGTACAGTTCTTCTGTGAACTATTTAATTATTACTCCCATTCCTCGGATGCGCATCCCAGGGATAAGTTCTCCCCAATTACAGGGTCTGATTTTTTTAAGGCACTATTGAATTTGGTTTGCTAGCATTTTGCTGAAAAATTCTGCAGCTATATTCACCTAGGATACTGGCCTCTATTAAAATTTTCTTTTCTTGTGGTTTTCTTACTGAGTTTGGTGCCACAGTAAGGTTGGCTTTATAAAATCAATTTGAAAAAGTTTCCTCTTCTTAATTTTTTTAGAAAAGTATGAAATGGTTGATATTAATTTCTTGAAATGCTTTTAGAATTCACCAGTGAGAGCATTCTGTTCCTAAGATTTTCTTTTTTAGAAAATTTTTGATTAAGATTCAATCTCATTACTTGTTATTTATATGTTAAGATTTTCTATTTATTCACAATTCAATCTTGGCAGGTAATAGGTTTGTAGAAACGTAGCCATTTCTTCCAGGTTTTCCAAACTGTTGATATATAACTGTTGATAGTAGTGTCTTAGGATATTTTGTATTTCTGTGGTATAAATGGTAATGCTTGCTCTTTTATTTATAATTTTCTTTATGTGTGCCCTATGTCTTTTCCTATTCACCAAAATACTGGAAATCCTAGCCAGAACAATTTAGCAAGATAAGAAAAAATTGTAACCAAATTAGAAAGGAAGAAATAAATCTAGTTAACATCTTAATTATTATGGTGAACATTTTGCAAAATATATTCAAATATTAAGCCATTATATTGTTTACCATATAACTAATATAATGTTATATGTAAATAGAACTTCAATAACAAATAGAATAAATAAAGGAAAAAATAAAATTGTTTATGCTTGCATACAACTTGATCTTAAATATGGAAAACCCTAAAGAATCCAACAGCAACAAAACTGTTAGAACTACGGAAAAGTTTTGCTTTCAGGACAGAAAAACAAAGTACGGAAATAAATCCCATTTCTATACCCTAAAAACAAACAAGAGATAGTCATCAAACCACAAAAAGAAAAACTGTAAGAAGACAAAAAATTTAAAATGGAAGAACTACAAAGACAGCTTGAAAACAAGGAATAAAATGACTACAAGTACGTACCTATGAATACTTACTTTAAAACATCAATGGACTAACTACACCAATCAAAAGACATAGAGTGGCTGATCGGAAAAAAAAATAAGATCCTTCAATATACTGCCTACAAGAGACTTACTTCAGGGTGAAAGACACATAGCTTGAAAGTGAGGAATAGATAAATTTCATGTGAATGGAAATGATAAGAAAGCAAGAGAAGCAACATTCATATCTGATAAAATATAGTTTAAAACAATGAGTATAATGTAGACAAAGAAGAGCATCATATAAAGATTAAGATATCAATACAAGAAGAGGATATTAAATTCAATATATACTCATTCAATACAGAAGCACCTAAATATATAAAGTAAATACTAACAGATATAAATGGAGAAACTGACAATAATATGTTAATAGTAGGACACATTAACAGCTCACTGACATCAGTAGAAGGATGTCCCAGAAACAAAATCTATAGGCCAACAGAGGTCCTAAATGACATGGTAGATCAGTTGGATTTAATTGATATCTACAGGACAATACAACCCCAAACAGCAGAACACACATTCTTTTCAAGCATACAAGAAATGTTCTACAGAACAGACAACACACTAGTTAACAAAACAAACCTCAGTGAATCTAAGAGGATGGAAATTATATTAAGCATGGTTTCTGACCACAAAGGTACAAGACTCAAAATGAACCTGCAGAAAGAAAAATAGGGAAAACACAATCATATAGAGACTAAACAACATGCTTGATGAGCCAGGCTCATTAAGAAAAAGTCAGGACTCAAATAAACAAAATAAGAAATATAAGCAAATAAATAACAATTGACACCACAGATATAGCAAAAAATCATGAAGAATACTGTGAACAGTTATATGCCAACAAACTGGAAAACCTAGAAGAAATGGATAGATTTCCAGAAGCATACAGCCAAAAAGAAAATTTTTGAGTCTAAAAGAAACAGATATTTTAAACATTATGTATTTACATGATTTAAAAAAAAAATTGAAGTGTAGTTAATTTACAATTTTGTGTTAGCTTCAGGTGTATAGAAAAGTGATTCATATATATATAAATATATATATATATAATTTTTCATATCCTTTTCCATTATAGATTATTACAAGACATTGAATATAGTTCCCTCTGCTATATGTAGGTCATTGATTTTTATCTACTTTATGCATTCAGTTCAGTTCAGTTCAGTTCAGTTCATTTGCTCAGTCATGTTGGACTCTTTGTGACCCCATGAACCGCAGCACACCAGGCCTCCCTGTCCATCACCAACTCCTGGAGTTCACTCAAACTCATGTCCATTGAGTCAGTGATGCCATCCAGCCATCTCATCCTCTGTTGTCCCCTTTTCCTCCTGCCCCCAATCCCTCCCAGCATCAGAGTCTTTTCCAATGAGTCAACTCTTTGCATAGTAGTATGTATATGTTAATGTTATGTTAATTCATGTTTATGTTATGTTATATTAATGTTAATCCCATCAATTAATATAAAACTATATTAATTTATATTAATTAAATAGGAGATAAATCCTAGTTTATCTCCCTTCTGCCCAGCTACCTCCACTGTAACCACCATAAGCCTTTTTTCTACGTCCATGAGTCTATTTCTGTTTTTTAAACAGGTTCATCATATTTTTTAGATTTCACATGTAAATGGATTCGCATGTTATTTGTCTCTTCCTGCCTGACTTACTTCACTTAATAGGATAATCTCTAGGTCCATCCATATTACTGCAAATAAATTACCGTATGATACTGTAATCCCACTCCTGAGCATATATCCAAAGAAATAGACATTTTGAACACACTGATCACTACAAATGAAACTGAATTTGTAATTAAAAACTCCCAGCAAACAGAAGTCCAAGACCAGGTGACTTAACTGGGGAATTTTACCAAATGTATCAAGAAGAACTTACACATACCCTTTTCAAATTAATCCAAAAAAGTGAAGCAAAGCAATGTTGAGGCAAATAAACTGACACAGTTCCTTGCAAGGAGTTTTTAACAATGGGAAGTGGTTCCTATCTTCTCTTCAGTGAGAAGTAGTGTTCACACATTAGTCCATGACTGCAAGCATAGCCAAATACCATAATCTATCATAACTAGGATAGGGACATGTTATGAACTAAACTGTATCCCCTCATAATGCATATTTTGAAGTCCTGAAATTAAAAGATGCTTACTCCTTGGAAGGAAAGTTATAATCAACCTAGACAGCATATTGAAAAGCAGAGACATTACTTCGTCAACAAAGGTCCATCTAGTCAAGGCTATGGTTTTTTCAGTAGTGATGTATGGATGTCAGAGTTGGACTATAAAGAAAGCTGAGCACTGAAGAATTGATGCTTTTGAATGGTGGTGTTGGAGAAGACTCTTGAGAGTTCCCTGGACTGCAAGGAGATCCAACCAGTCTATCCTAAAGGAAATCAGTCCTGAATATTCATTGGAAAGACTGATGCTGAAGCTGAAACTCCAATACTTTGGCCACCTGATGCGGAGAGCTGACTCACTTGAAAAGACCCTGATGCTGGGAAAGATTAAGGGCAGGAGGGGAAGGGGATGAGAGAGGATGAGAAGGCTGGATGGCATCACCGACTCAACGGACATGGGTTTGGCTGAACTCCAGGAGTTGGTGATGGACAGGGAGGCCTGGCATGCTGCGGTTCATGGGGTCGCAAAGAGTCAGAAATGACTGAGCGACTGAACTGAACTGAACTGAACCCTCAATATGACTGTAGTTGGAGATAAGGACCTTAAGGAGGTAAGTAAGGTAAAAGGAGATCATAAAGTTAAGCCTTCATCTGATAGAACTGGTGTTCTTATAAGAAGAGGAAGAGACACTGGAGCTCACTTACTAGTTCTTCTATTTTGTGAACAGACCAGGTGAAAAGATGGTCTGAGGAACAAGTGTGTTCAGTCATCTATTCTACAGCATCTTGCTATGGCATCTTGCTCCTTGCAATCCCATGGACTGCATTTCAGGCAGAGTCTTTACCACCAAGCCACCAGGGAAGCCCTGCAGAGAGAAATATGGCAACAGATATTATAAAGCTGTCCAAACTTATATAATTTAAAAAAATGGTGTCAAGAAAAGAATCACACTTTAATTATGCCTGCATATTGTTTCTGTCATTTCATTTTAGATAGAAAGTACCTCTTTACTTAATGATATGAAGATAATTATAAAATTTGAATTTAGTTTTTCTTGACAATATTTTTGTTGTTGTTTTTAAGTCTAATTAAGATATTGTTAAGGGTAACTAAGGAGAGAATCTCGACTAAATATTCTGAGTCAAAAAATGAATATTTTTATGTCAATAGGAATTTTGATATTATGATTTAAGTGCCAATTTTTGGTGATCAGGTAAACAGTAACCAGTAAACAACCACACTTAAAAGAACTAATTCTGCCTTTATTGGTATGTAGTATTTCATGTGTGCTGTCAGGCTAGGTTGTGGAGCAATTTTCTTATCTCTTTGCCTGTCTTGGTCTTCACAGGAAACAAGAGTTACTGACATACTAACCCTCAACAGATCCTATTTCTTTCTGCATAGGAAAACTGTAATTTGAGGATCCAACTGTTTCACACTCATCTTTTCTTGGAGTTGCAAAAATAACCTGTTGGGTACTTTTGAGTCATCTGGCAAAAGTATTTGCTTGCAGAAGCCAATTTTCAGTATTAGAAGAGCTCATGGTATCAGTAGGAAAAGACAAATTGTAACACTGCACAGAGTATTGTTGTTGTATTAGAAACTACAGATACAATTTTTTTAAATTATTATGATTAATAGAAGGCTTGTTGCATTCAATATTTCTGCAGATATAATTAAAAGGCAAACACTGATGTTTAATAAGATGAGGATTCTTAATGCAAGAGACAATCATTACAAAATGTTCAAAATATTTTGTCATACTTTTTAATAACTGTCCTTTTAAAGATATAGATTTCTGCTCATGATTCATGTACTTACTGTCTTTGTCTCTAAAATATTTCAAATTTCTTAACAGAAAGCTTCAAAGAAAGCAGTAAAATTCCAATCAAACAAGTTAAAATTTACTGTAACTCATCTTAAGTATTTCCTATTTATAATATAAAGATTTTGTTAGAAAAGAGTGCTATATGCCCTTTAATCAATTTAATATTTTATATAAAGGAACATGTACACATGATACACTGCATGTATCAAGCACTGTGCATTGTGGGTACAAAGAAAAATAAGGCATAGTTTCTGCCTTCAATGAGTTTAGCATGTAAAAAACCAACACTGTGGCAGAGCACTGGGTTTGAGTTCCCCGTGTCATACAGCAAATTCCCAATGGCTATCTATTTGGCATATGGTAATATATATGTTTCAGTGCTACTCTCTCAATTTGTCTCACTCTATCCTTCCCCCACTGTGGGAGATAGGAAAGAGGTTCAGGAGGGATGGGATTATTACTGATTTACATTGATGTATGGCAGAAAGCAACACAATATTGTAAAGCAATTATCATCCAATTAAAAATAAATAAATTAAATATTAAAAAACCTTGTAAAAATTATTTCAATAACACACACTAAATTAATGGAATGTCCCATAGATAAAAGATGGAGAATGCGCTTCTCCTAGCTTAAGGTTCATGTTTTCCTGGAGGGAGTGATTTTTGAACTGAGCCAAGATGATTGGCTTAAAATATGTAAAAGAAGGTGTAAATACAGACCCATATATTTACCCTCTAATACAGCTTTAAGCCACACTTTTAGATGTACTTAGGAGTAATAGCAATGGCAGCCCACTCCAGTACTCTTGCCTGGAAAATCCCATGGATGGAGGAGCCTGGAAAGCTACAGTCCATGGGGTCGCTAAGAGTCGGACACGACTGAGCAACTTCACTTTCACTTTTCACTTTCATGCATTGGAGAAGGAAATGGCAACCCACTCCAGTGTTCTTGCCTGGAGAGTCCCAGCGACGGGAAGCCTGTTGGGCTGCCGTCTATGGGGTCACACAGAATCAAACATGACTGCTGTGACTTAGCAGCAGCAGCAGCAGGAATAATAGGAAGCTAACACTTTAGATCTGATTTACGGTGGTACTGTGTAGACAAAGAAGTAACAGGAACACTCATTAAGATTTGAACTTATTTTTTAAAATAGAATATAATAATCAAGAAAGAAAGAAATATCATTAGTATTATCAGTCATTTATATCGTACTATGTGTTTGTTTTGCTTTAACTTATACCAAGAGTTGGAGAAGGAAACGGCAACCCACTCCAGTGTTCTTGCCTAGAGAATCCCAGGGACAGAGGAGCCTGGTAGGCTACTGTCTCTGGGGTCGCACAGAGTCGGACATGACTGAAGCAACTTAGCAGCAATAGTATACCAAGAGTGAGCAGGAGCATGAGAAAGTAATACTAAGAATAATAAAGTTAAGACATTGTCAAAAGAATGCCTGAGAAAAGTTTTATAAACAACACAAGTACTTTGAACCTATATTTCAATTTTCCCTATTTCAAACATGAATGGTCTTGAAAAATAGAAGCAGATCTTGAAAAAGATCTGCTGCATTGTAGAGAATCCCAACATCCCTCTGACAACTCAGACATATTACTTCAAAGCCCTGCTTTATTTAGAAAGACTAGCAAAGAAGGCATGAATAGCAAGGTAAGAAGCAACTCATTTAATACAAAAAAGTAATGAGGTGTGGCTTAAAATGCACAGATTTAGTTTCAGAGTTTTTGGCCCACTTTCCATGCAAATTTTAAAAGTAAGTAAAACATATCTTTTGGTGTGTTGGTCTCTCTTTGCTGTACTTATTTTGTACTTTTGCTGTACTCTTTCATGACAATGTTGGTAAAAAAAAAAAAATCTTAGAAAGCCTCATTTTCCTCATCTGCAAACATGTCATAAGCATTTCTCATGATTGTTAGGAGAATTCACATCCAAAACAATTCTTGGCCTAGAACAATTACTGAAGATGATAATTTCTCTGTCTGTCCTATCACAGAAGCCTGGGAGCCTAATACTAGTTTTTTTTTCCTCCTCACATATTTATGTATGAATAATTCATACTATGGTGTAAGTGATTAAATTACACATTTAACTGTTACAAAATAAATGGAAGACTTTGTTTTGGCAAGACTCTTGTCTTGCCAAGCCAAATATATGGCAGTTGAGTGAGAATTTCTAACATCAATATAATGATAGAGGAGAGTGAGAAGATAGGAAGACAGCAAATATCCTGGCCTTCTTTTAACATTTATTAATTGTCCCTTTCAAATGGCTGATTTGATTCTCTTAATCCAATAATGTGTAATATTTATTTTATATGAAGAATGCAGTGCTTGAAGTCAGGTGGCAGAGTTCTCAAAAAATCAAATGTCAAAATCAATTAAATTGAAGCAAAACAAAACTACTTCACAACTTTGTAAACACTAAATGGAACAATTATGGAAGGAACTGTATTAACAATTGTGTGACATTGTCAAACATACCAAAAAAGGTAATGTACTTAATTTTCTTGTCATCATATTTGGATATTTATTAAAAGAAATTAGGATGTTATTCTTAACCATGCACAGCTGCCTGTACACTGAGACTTGGGCTCATTTTGGATTATGATCTCTGATTTTCTTTATTTACCTTAGGGACAAATGACTCATCAGTGCCCCGTTCTACAGTACATACCTACCTTTCCACTGAGTTCATTTTCTTTTTTACCTCAGTTTTTCTGGGCTCTCTGATGTCCATTTCTATGCATTGAATTTACATGTAATCATTAGCAAATAGAATATAATAACAGTTATCAGAGGAGGACTACCAAATGCAAGCTATCATATTCATAGTTCTATTTTATTCCCATTTCCAGTTAATATACACATGTGTATGCCCATGTGCACACTAACACATCAGAATCATATTCTATCCTCAAACCTTTGCCATTTGACTCATTCACATAAAGCAGATAAACCCATTAATCCACTTTATTGTATCTGGTAGCATGAGTTCCAATTTAGGTACTTTGTTTCAAGGGGTTGTAGAACAAAATAACAAAATAAGGACTTTCACTGGAGATTAGATTTAATTATTTCTTAGCATTTTGATGGAAAATAATGCTATTTAGGATTCTAGCCCCCCTCCAGAAATCTACAGAATATCAAAATTGTACTAATTTTCGTCAACTTTTACGGTAGAACAATAGAGTATAGGCACAAACCAATGCTGTTTCTTTAAATTATAGTGGTTAAAGACATGAAGCCATTAAAATAAATGTCTTAGCTCTGAATTTCCCCCTCATCTTGGAATTGACCTTGGGCAAAATGATGAAGTATGTCTTCAGAGATGCCCTCTGCACTCCAGGACTTCTCTTTCCCAGCTCCGTCATTTGATCCCCAAAGCAATCCCCTGGCAAAGGCTCTCAGCTTGGACTGATGATCCTCAGTGCTCTATTTCTTGACATTTTCCCAGCTCTTCTTTAGATCAGAAGTTATCTATTGGGTATCAGTCATCTGCCTGCTTTCCCAAGGTAATATATATATATATATATATATATATATATATATATATATATAAAACCTTGTAATATAATACATATATTATATTATGTACATATATAATATAATACATATATACATATATAATATATGTATTATATATACATATATATTGCTAAAAATTAATATATATAATATACGTATTATATATATATACATATATATATGTGCTAAAAATTAATGTTCACTTCCCTTTCATAATACCATTTTAACACAGTATTTACTCATATAAAATAACAATAGCAGACATATGAAAAAACATTCCAGAGGATCATTTATACTCACTATCTTTATTCATTAATAGTGATCCATTAATCACTATCCATCAACATCACACAGAAGATTTTCTATCAGTATGAGTTGAAAAAGAGAAGGGATCCAGGATGCAGCATTCTGGTACAGTGATGAAACACATAGATCTTAAAATCAGTTGAACTAGAAGCTTCACGGAGAAGGCAATGGCACCCCACTACAGTACTCTTGCCTGGCAAATACCATGGATGGAGGAGCCTGGTTGGCTGCAGTCCATGGGGTCATGAAGAGGCAGACATGACTGAGCAATTTCCCTTTCACTTTTCACTTTCATGCATTGGAGAAGGAAATGGCAACCCACTCCAGTGTTCTTGCCTGGAGAATCCCAGGGATGGGGGAGCTTGGTGGGCTGCCATCTATGGGGTCACACAGAGTCGGACACGACTGAAGTGACTTAGCAGCAGCAGTAGTAGAAGCTTCAAGTAGAGGAAAGTATATATAATAGTGGGGAATTTAACTTTCTTAAAATTCAGAAAATGAGAACAATTAAGGATTCTATGCACTGGGTCGGAGAAGGCAATGGCAACCCACTCCAGTACTCTTGCCTGGAAAATCCCATGGATGGAGGAGCCAGGTGGGCTGCGGTCCATGGGGTCGCTGTGAGTTAGGCAAGACTAAGCGACTTCACTTTCACTTTTCACTTTCCTGCATTGGGGAAGGAAATGGCAACCCACTCCAGTGCTCTTGCCTGGAGAATCCCAGGGACAGAGGAGCCTGCTGGGCTTCAGTCTGTGGGGTCGCACAGAGTCAGACACGACTGAAGCAACTTAGCAGCAGCAGCAGCATGCACAGGGTGGCCCTCAGTCAATCAGTACAGTCGTTCAGTCATGTCCAACTCTTTGCAACTCCATGGACTGCAGCATGCCAGGCTTACCTGTCCATCACCAACTCCCAGAGCTTACTCAAACTCAGGTCCATCGAATCAGTCATGTCATCCAACCATTTCATCCTGTGTTGTCCACTTCTCTTCCCACCTTCAATCTTTCCCAGCATTAGGGTGTTTTCAAATGAGTCAGTTCTTTGCATCAGGTGGCCAAAGTATTGGAGTTTCAGCTTTAGCATCAGTCTTTCCAATGAATATTCAGGACTGATCTCCTTTAGGATGGACTGGTTTGATCTCCTTGCAGTCCAAGGGACTCTCAAGAGTCTTCAACACCACAGTCCAAAAGCAGCAATTCTCCTGCACTTAGCTTTCTTTATAGTCCAACTCTCACATCCATACATGACTACTGGAAAAACCATATATTTGACTAGATGGACCATTGTTGGCAAAGTAATGTTTCTGCTTTTTAATATGCTGTCTAGGTTGATATTAACTTTTCTTCCAGGAGTAAGTGTCTTTTAGTTTCATGGCTGCAGTCACCATCTGCAGTGATTTTGGAGCCCAGAAACATAATGTCTGTTACTGTTTCCATTGTTTCCCCACCTATTGGCCATGAAGGGATGGGACCAGATGCCATGATCTTCGTTTTCTGAATGTTGAGCTTTAAGCCAACATTTTCACTCTCCTCTTTAACTTTCATCAAGAGGCTTTTGAGTTCCTCTTCACTTTCTGCCATAAGGGTGGTGTCATTTGCATATCTGAGATCATTGATATTTCTCCCGGCAATCTTGATTCCAGCTTGTGCTTCATCCAGCACAGAGTTTCTCATGATGTATTCTGCATATAAGTTAAATAAGCAGGGTGACAATATACAGCCTTGACATACTCCTTTTCCTATTTGGAACCAGTCTGTTGTTCCATGTCCAGTTCTAACTGTTGCTTCCTGACCTGTACAAATTTCTCAAGAGGCAGGTCAGGTGGTCTGGTATTCCCATCTCTTTCAGAATTTTCCACAGTTTATTGTGATCCACACAGTCAAAGGCTTTGGCATAGTCAATAAAGCTGAAGTAGATGTTTTTCTGGAACTCTCTTGCTTTTTCCATGATGCAGTGGATGTTGGGAATTTGATCTCTGGTTCCTCTGCCTTTTCTAAAACCAGCTTGAACACCTGGAAGTTCATGGTTCACGTATTGCTGAAGCCTGGCTTGGAGAATTTTGAGCATTACTTTACTAGCATGTGAGATGAGTGCAATTGTGTGGTAGTTTGAGCATTCTTTGGCATTGCCTTTCTTTGGGATTGGGGTGAAAACTGACCTTTTCCAGTCCTGTGGCCACTGCTGAGTTTTCCAAATTTGCTGGCATATTGAGTGCAGCACTCTCACAGGATCATCTTTCAGGATTTGAAATAGCTCAACTGGAATTCCATCACCTCCACTAGCTTTGTTCATAGTGATGCTTCCTAAGGCCCACTTGACTTCACATTCCAGGATGTGTGGCTCTAGGTCAGTGATCACACCATCGTGATTATCTTGGTCATGAAGATATTTTTTGTACAGTTCTTTTGTGTATTCTTGCCACCTCTTCTTAATATCTTCTGCTTCTGTTAGGTCCATACCATTTCTGTCCTTTATCAAGCCCATCTTTGCAGGAAATGTTCCCTTGGTATCTCTAATTTTCTTGAAGAGATCTCTAGTCTTTCCCATTCTGTTGTTTTCCTCTATCTCTTTGCATTGATTGCTGAGGAAGGCTTTCTCATCTCTCCTTGCTATTCTTTGGAACTCTGCATTCAGATGCTTATATCTTTCCTTTTCTCCTTTGCTTTTTGCTTCTCTTCTTTTCACAGCCATTTTGCTTTTTTGCATTTGTTTTCCATGCGGATGGTCTTGATCCCTGTCTCCTGTACAATGTCACAAACCTCTGTCCATAGTTTATTAGGCACTCTATCTATCAGATCTAGTCCCTCAAATCTATTTCTCACTTCCACTGTATAATCATAAGGGAATTGATTTAGGTCATACCTGAATGGTCTAGTGGTTTTCCCTAGTTTCTTCAATTTAAGTCTGAATTTGGCAATATGAAGTTCATGATCTGAGCCACAGTC
Source organism: Bubalus kerabau (assembly GCF_029407905.1). Classification (NCBI taxonomy): domain Eukaryota; kingdom Metazoa; phylum Chordata; class Mammalia; order Artiodactyla; family Bovidae; genus Bubalus; species Bubalus kerabau. The sequence goes on along the minus strand of NC_073627.1, from coordinate 98,959,597 downwards.
TGCTCCTAGTCTTGTTTTTGCTGATTGTATAGAGAATCTCCATCTTTGGCTGCAAAGAATATAATCAACCTGATTTCAGTGTTGACCATCTGGTGATGTCCATGTGTAGTCTTCTTTTGTGTTGTTGGACGAGGGTGTTTGCTATGACCGGTGCAGTCTCTTGGCAAAATTTTATTAGCTTTTTCCCTGCTTCATTCCGTACTCCAAAGCCAAACTTGCTTGTTACTCCAGGTGTTTCTTGACTTCCTACTTTTTCATTCCAGTCCCCTATAATGGAAAGGACATCTTTTTTGGGTGTTAGTTCTAAAATGTCTTGTAGGTATTCAAAGAACCGTTCAACTTCAGCTTCTTCAGTGTTACTGGTTGGGGCATAGACTTGGATTACTGTGATATTGAATGGTTTGCCTTGAAAATGAACAGAAATCATTCTGTCATTTTTGAGATCGCATCCAAGTACTGCATTTCAGACTCTTTTGTTGACCATGATGGCTACTCCATTTCTTCTAAGGGATTCCTGACCATTATATCTACCAGAAGTAGATATAATGGTAATCTGAGTTAAATTCACCCATTGCAGTCCATTTTAGTTCGTTGATTTGTAGAATGTCGACGTTCACTCTTGTCATCTCTTGTTTGACCACTTTCAATTTGCCTTAATTCATGCACCTAACATTCCAGGTTCCCGTGCAATATTACTGTTTACAGCATTGGACCTTACTTCTATCACCAGTCACATCCACATCTGGGTGTTTTTTGTTTGTTTGTTTGTTTGTTTGTTTTTGCTTCGGCTCCACCCCTTCATTCTTTCTGGAGTTATTTTTCCACTGATCTGCAGTAGCATATTGGGCACTTACTGATCTGGGGAGTTCCTCTTTTAGTATCCTATCATTTTGCCTTTTCATACTGTTCATGGGTTTCTCAAGGTAAGAATACTAAAGTGGTTTGCTGTTCCCTTCTCCACTGGACCACATTCTGTCAGACCTCTTCTCCATGACCCTCCCGTCTTGGGTGGCCCCACAAGGCATGGCTTAGCTTCATTGAGTTAGACATGGCTGTTGTCCATGCAATCAGATTGGCTAGTTTTCTGTGATCATGGTTTCAGTGTGTCTGCCCTCCGATGCCCTCTCATAACACCTACCATCTTACTTGGGTTTCTCTTACCTTGGACGTGGGGTATCTCTTCAAGGCTGCTTCAGCAAAGTGGAGCCACTGCTCCTCCCCTTGGATGAGTTCCCCTTCCTGACCTTGAACGTGAAGTAGCTCCTCTCAGGCTTCCTGCACCCGCACAGCCACTGCTCCTTGGATGCGGGGTTGCTCCTCTGGTCCGCAGCCCCTGACCTCCGAGGTGGGATAGCTCTTCTCCGCCACTCTTCTGCGCAGTTCGTCGCAGGCGCCACGCTTCTGCAGCTTACTGCTACTAATTTCAGAAATTAGTAGCAGTAAAAATATCAGTTAAAATATTAAAGGACAGCATCAAAATATTTGTAACTAATATAACATCCAAAGGTTTGATACTCATATTTATCCAAAAAGACAGAGGAATAATTTCAAAAAGACAGTTAATATCAGTCAAGTGAAAAGATGCCAAAATATTACCCCAATGTCAGGAATACAAGTTATATTTTAGAAAGATTATTTGATTTAGAATTTTAGGTTCTAAATCTAGAGTATACTTGCAAGGAGAAACAGAAACTCTGACAGTGCCTGCCTTTGGGGAGTGAATATAGGTGGGTGATGGACAGTAGAAGTATCTGCTTTTGTCAGATACCCTTTGCTACCCTTTAAAATGGGTACTAATTGTATGCATATTCTACTTTTAAAGAGGAAAATATTAATAGGAAACAAATGTGCATATTATTTTATTTCATGTTATTACATAGTAGAAAACATCAATGTTGTATTAAATAAACTGTTTCACAGTATTACTTTTCAGGCAAAATTAGAAAGCTGGCATGCAAATGGTTGCAGATTTGAGTAATGTAGAAATGCTGTATAACAACCTAATCTGTCACACTTCCCTTCCCTGAAAATGCAGTGATTTTACTTTAAAGAATGAAATATAGAGCCTTTTGATGAGGTCTCAGAATCTAGTAAGCATTTGGAAAGATTTGTTTCTATTTTTTTCCTCAAAATCAACTCCCTAAATCAAGTGCATCACAGCATTTCAATATTTTGAAAGGATTTTATATACTGATTTTTATATATGAAGAGTTTTATATACAATTTAATATACGCTTCTTAATAATCCTGAGAAGCAAGCAGAGGCTCACTTTACAGTTGGTTGATTCTCAGAGAGTGCAACTTACTTGTTCAAGGCCAAGATTAAGAAGCAGGTTGAAATTTAAACCTTGGCTTCCTAAATTATCCATATTTCCACCTCATGATCTTACCTCACATCTTATATTATGGGTTCATCTTATTAATTTTCTTCTGCTGCACTAGTGAATAGATCTTAGCCAGATTACTTAATATCTTTAATTCAGATTACTTAATGTCTTTGCTGTTGCTGCTAAGTCGCTTCAATCATGTCCGACTCTGTGAGACCCCATAGATGGCAGCCCACAAGGCTCCCCCATCCCTGGGATTCTCCAGGCAAGAACTGGAGTGGGTTGCCATTTCCTTCTCCAATGCATGAACGTGAAAAGTGAAAGTGAAGATATTCAGTTGTATCTGACTCTTAGCGACACCATGGACTGCAGCCTACCAGGCTCCTCCATCCATGGGATTTTCCAGGCAAGAGTACTGGAGTGGGTTGCCATTGCCTTCTCCATAATGTCTTTAATGTAACTAATTATTTTCTGTAGATAATTAGTTACAAGAGTATTATTTATGTGGATAATAATATAACTCCAAATTCTTGTTTTGAGGATTACCTGAGAAAATTAAAAAAAATTGACTTACATATGAGTTATAGTAAAAAAAAACACAATATAAATGTTAACTCTCAGTCATATTGATACTTTGCTATTTTCAACGTTGTTCATAATTTGCTTCTATTACTATTTTGCTTTGTTTTAGAATGCCCTGTTCGAGAAAAAGGATCTTGCCTCTTTAACATATGTTTAATATTAATACTTGATATTAATATTATTAATTTCATACAATAATTTCCCAATAACTGATTGAAAGGAATTGAAGATCTGCAATTTAACCAATAAAAAATTTAAAATAGTAGTTTTAAGGAAGCTCAGTAAGCTACAAGAAAACACAAGAACAATTCAACAAAATCACAAAACAATGCATACATAAATGACAAGCTTAACAGTCAGAAATACTAGAAAAGAACCAACAGAAATAATAAAGCTGAAGAATAAAATGAATAAATAAATAATTAGAGAGCACCAGGGGCTTCACAGGTGGCTCAGTGGTAAAGAATATGCCTTTCAGTGCAGTAGCTGCAAAAGACATGGATTTGAGCCTTGGGTTAGGAAGATTCTTTAGAGGAGGAAATGGCAACCCACTCCAGTATTCTTGCCAGGATAATCCCAAGGACAGAGGAGCCTGGCAAGCTATGATCCATGGGGCCACAAAGAACCAAACACGACTGAGCATGCATCCGCACATAAGACAGCAGCAGAGTGTATCAAGAAGAGAAAACATATTAAATGGATGACAGATCCTTTGAAATGATCCAGTCAGAGGAGAATAAATCTATCCATTCAGTGTAAGAATGAAAAGAGTTAAGAAAGCCTACATAAATTATGGCATATCAATAATAGAAACCACATATGCACTATTGGAGTCCCAAAAGAAAAGAAGGCAGGCAGTTTATTTAAAGAAATAATGACTGAGAACTTCTCAAACCTTGGAAAGAGTTGAACATAAGTTCATAAAACTCATAAGTATCCCCCAAAACTTCAACTGAAAAAAATATTCTCCAAAATACATAACTAAACTGTTTAAAACAAAGTTAGATTTTTAATGTCAGTAGAGGAAAAAAAAAAATCACCCAAAAAAGAGAATCTTTATTTAAGCCATCAGTGGATTTCTCAGTAGAAACCTTGCAGGCCAGGAGAAAGCAGTGATATATTCAACCAAGATTATTTATTTATATATATAAATTTACTTATTTTTAATTAGAGGATAATTCCTTTACAATATTGTGTTGGTTTCTGCCATACATCAACATGCACCAGCCATAGGTGTATATATACATATGTGTGTGTGTGTATATATATATATATATATATATATATATATATATATATATATACACATACATATATACATCTATATATATATAGATGGGAGGAGGTTCAAGAGGGAAAGGAGTATATGTATATCCCTTCCCTCTTGAACCTCCTCCCATCTCCCACCCCATCCCTTCCCTCTAGATTGTCAGAGAGGTTGACCTCCCTGTGACATATAGCATGGTCCCAGTGGCTATCTATTTTATGTATGGTAATGTATATGTTTCCATGCTCCTCTGAATTTGTCCCTTCTTCTCCTTCCCTTACTGTGTCCACAAGTCTCTTCTCTATGTCTATGTCTCCACTGTGGCCCTGCAAATAGGTTCATCAGTACTATCTTTCTAGATTCCCTATATATGTATTAATATATAATATCTGTTTTTCTCTTCTGACTTACTTCACTCTGTATAATAGGCTCAAGGTTCATCCACCTCATTGTTTCATTTGCAACTATTTTCTTCCATTCTGAGGGCTATCTTTTAATCTTGTTTATTGTTTCCTTTTCTGTGCAAAATCTTTTAAGTTTAATTAATCCACATACAAATATCCTCAACAAAATACTAGCAAACAAAATTCAACAGCACATTAAAAAGATCATACACCATGATAAAGTAGGATTTATCCGTCTGATGCAAGGGTGTTTCAAAATATGCATAACAATACTACATTAAGAGAATGAAGAAAAATGTTATATGGTCATCTCAGTAGATGAAGAAAAAGCATTGACCATATTCAACATCCTTTCATGAAAAATAGTTTCTACAAACTGCTTATAGAAGGAGCATACTTCAACATATTAAAAGTCACATGTGTCAAGCCACATGCTTAATGGCAAAAGCTTTAAACCTTTTCTCTTATAGAAATAAGATCACTATCCCAATACTGTATCTGTATTCCCATGTTCATCACCGTTTTAGTCACAGTAGAAACAATCTAAGTGTCCACTGGTGGATAAGTGGATTAAAAAAATACAATACACACAAATATAAATGCACATATACAAAATGGAATATTCAGCCACAAAACAATGGAAATCTTGCCATATGTGACTACATGGATAGGTAATGGTGTTCTGTGAAGTGAACTAATTCAGATAAAGAAAGATGAACACTGTATGATCTCAACAATATATGAAATTTAAAAAAGCCAAATGCATGGAAATGTAGAGTAAAAAGGTAGCTGCCAGAGTTAGGATGGAAAGAACACAGGAGATGAGACATTGGATAAAGGATACAAACTTCTAGTTAGAGAATGAATACTTTCTAGAGATCTAACATACAGCATGGTAACTAAAGTTATATACTTAAAAGTTGTATTCTTAAATGTTCTTACCACAAATTAAAAAAAAAGGTAATAACATGAGGTGATGGAAGTGTTAACTAACCATATTATGGAAATCAGTTTGCAATATATATTTACATCAAATCATCACACGGCATACCTTAAACATACAATATTATAGGTCAATTATACTTCAGTAATGCTGGAAGGATAAAATAAAATAGGTAACTGGACAATAGGATTTGATCATTGGGCTATAGTTTGACAACTCTGCTTTATTTGATTATTTTCCAATAACGTAACAAATAGTAATAGCCAAAGTAGAAAATTTATCATAACTAGTCAGTCCTTCAAGCAAAGGAAATTATTACAAAAATGACCGAAAAGTATTTGAGAAAGATCAAAATATGCTTGAAAACTTCACTCAGTATAGTATGTTTTAGACTGCAAGCATGGCAACGACTGGAATTGTATGTTTCATAATTCTAAGTACTTAAAGTTATTATGTAGGAATCACCGACTCGATGGATGTGAATTTGAGTGAACTCCGGGAGTTGGTGATGGACAAGGGAGGCCTGGCATGCTGCAATTCATGGGGTTGCAAAGAGTCTGACATGACTGAGCGACTGAACTGAACTGAAAGGCTTTATGTAATGTCATTGACAGAATACAAAATTAGGTATCAAAATTAATTTTAAATGAATGCTGCTTATTATAATTAGTCCAACAAAAATTCATAACTTTCCCTTTTAACTTATTTAATTTGAATCTGAAATTTCCACCTTAAATATATGACTATAAATGTATATTATAAACAGTGAAAGAGAAAAAGAGAAAAAGAAAGAGAAATCACCTTGGCTTGAATAACAGTAATTCATATCAATTCTAGAAAATTGTAGCATCAACTTTTCTGGCAAGACTCCACTGGTGTTGTTTATTTTTCATTAAACTCTGATTCTTGAGAGAATAGCTTACCAGCAGTAAAAATTGGAAAAACAAAAAAAAAAAAAACAAAATAAAATACAGAAAAAAATAACCTTGAGCCAGCCTAGGTAGAATCATTCCTGCCAGAAAGATTAAAAACATACTTTCAAATCTTTTTTTCCCCTAGTACTATAGTTGCTATCTAAAAATAATTTTGAATACCAAATAGGACACATGAATTTTGGATTTGGAGTTAGCCTTTTTAACACTGAGATCACTCTCAGATTAATTGAATTTAATGAAATTTGAACCAAGATGACAATTAATAATGACAAAATATTTAAAGATTAAAAGAAAAGTAAACATTAATATAATATTCATTTGTAGTAATGTGAATATGATACAGAGTAAGTTGATTGTGAATATTTTCATATCAACTGTACATCTCAGTTCAGTTAAGTCACTCAGTTGTGTCCAACTCTTTGTGACCCCATGGACTGCAGCATGCCAGGCTTCCCTGTCCATCAATTTCCAGAGCTTATTCAAACTCATGTCCATTGAGTTGGGGATACAATCCAACCAACTCATCCTCTGTTATCCCCTTCTCCTGCTTTCTATCTTTTCCAGCATCAGGGTCTTTTCAAATGAGTCAGTTCTTTGCATCAGGTGGCCAAAATATTGGAATTTCAGCTTCAGCAATTATTATATTATATTGTATATTTCACTGCATTTACATTATGATGGTTCTTATATTATCACTGTACATTTTATATTATCAATGTACATCTGTGTAGTGATAATAAAAAACAGATGATAGGATGAGTTAAAACTGCTAATATGTGTATGTGATATGGAGTGTAGCAGTTGAAATATTTCACCTGAGCTAGATCAAGATGCTAATGTGACAATGCATGTGTTATACTATGTCAGAAATAAGTGCCATTTTTTCTTTTCCAAAATAAAACAGACTTATATATCCTTTCATGGTGAACAGTCTCCTCTAACAAATTTTGATATATCAACTTCAATTCTGACCATTCATATTGTTCTCAAATCATATAGAGGTTTTCTGCTATACTGTGAAGGGTATGAAGGAAAATAAATCAATGAGGGAAAGGAGGAATGAGAAAGTAAAAGAAAGAAACATAGAATAAAAATGCAGATGGAAAGGAAACTCTGCTTTATCTCCCTCCTCTTCTGCCTTTTTTTTCCTTAGAGGTGAAAGAACTAGATACTGAAACCTGTGAAAATTGTAGAAATTATCTTTATTGATTTGAATTGGTCATTATATTTATATTTTCTTCATGAATGCAACTAATTTTTATGAGTAAATACTGGGTTTTATGAGCTTTCCCAGGGGCTCAGTGGTAAAGAATCCACCTGCAATGCAGGAGATAGAGACCTGTGTTTGATCCCTTGGTCAGGAAGATCCCCTGGAATAGGAAATGGCAACCCACTTCAGTAATCCTGCCTAGAAAATTCCATGGACAGAGGAGCTTGGTGGGCTACAGTCCATGTTGTCACAACGAGTCAGACATGATTGAGTGACTAAACAACTAAATAACAATTATATATTTTTTTTCATTCATATGATTTATCATTGACAGTTTTTTCATTAAAATCACACAGCAATATCACAGAAAGAAAATTGGGGATTAAACATGTACAGTTATACCATCTATATGATATAAGAAAGGAGATGAGGTGCAGAAAGAGTTCTTTGGCTTAAAATAACAAACAGCTTAATTAGTCTTTCACTTTGCAAAGGAGAATCCTCTGGGGCTAATCTTGAAAGATGATGTGGAGACCAGGACAGCTCAACAACAGTTAGAATTGTGAACTGATAATTTTGGATAATGTTGCACTTTGATTCCCTTCTCTTTACTTTTTGTGACTCTACTGTAGGTTTTTACACTTTTGTTGCCACATGGCTCACATAAGACATCTTACAGAGACAACAGTACATACCACACTGATAACAAATTAATTTCCATGACATACAAAAGCTCTACCTTTTTATCCCTTTCTACACTTTTTGTTTTTGATGTCAGAATTTACCTCTCTTTATATTGTATATCCACTAACAAAATATTTTTCTCTATAGCTATTTTAATACTTCCTTTAGACTAGAGCTAACTGGTTAGCACACTATCATACTACAGTTTAGAGTATGCTGAATTGGATTCAATATTTACATTTACAAGTCTGTTATATATTTTCACTTCTTTCATATAAAAATTAGCATCCTTCATTTAGTTTGAGGAACTCCCCTCAGCAATTTTGTAAGCCAAGCCTAATGTTGGTGAATTCCTGCAATTTGGAAAGTCTTTATATCATCTTCATTTATGAAAAACAACCTTCCTGAGAAAATGTATTCTTGGTTGGTATGTTAGATACTCTGAGATGCTTTGCTGAGAGGCATAGTAGTGATAACTATTTAAGAATTTATATAGTTTTTTAATCCTCATTATCAGGAAATTGTTTATCTATTCCAAGAACAAGATATGAAACAGTCTTAAGTTTGCCTCGCTGCTGCTGCTGCTAAGTTGCTTCAGTTGTGTCCGACTCTGTGCGACCCCACAGATGGTAGCCCACCAGGCTCCCCCATCCCTGGGATTCTCCAGGCAAGAACACTGGAGTGGGTTGCCATTTCCTTCTCTTAAGTTTGCCTTAGGTATGATTAAAACCATATAAGTAATATTCTACATATACATATATATGTATATACATATATATATAATAGTGTGATATAAGTAATAGTGTGATATGGCCCAGGCAATTAGTTTCCATGGATGTCGGTATTTCTCTTAACCTTTGAAATCTTTTTGTCCTCACAAAGTGGAAGAAGAAAGCAAAAAAAAAAAAAAAAATCATGACATTGTATTGGCACTGGGGAATCTTTTGTTCAATGATGGATGTCTTCCTTCTAGGAAGAGGAGGATGCTATTGGGCCTCATTCATTAAGTTGATGCAACGGTGGCATAAACTATCATCCACAGAGATTTTCAATTGAATGTTATCGCACCAATCACTTTCTCACAGCCTAATGGAGTGTTCCTGACATCAGAGTCTGATAAATTGCTCAGTGCCAATTAAAAAAGACACTCTCCCTGTCAGTCATTTAGCTTCAATATTCTCCTTTACTAGATTAGGTTCCATACAAATGACAGGAATGATGAAAGTTTATTTGTAAATTTCTTCACTTTAATTTGTGAAGACTTTTGGGTTTCTGCACTGTGTCCAAAGTCAGGAAGGACACTTACTGATGTCATTAGAAAACCATTCTAAGTAGATATTATTGTGACACATAAACTGAAATACTCATACTTTAAGAGTAAAAATGAAATAATTGTGAAGAAAAATATATATATTCATTTTTCAAAGATGTGTTGATAACTTCCAAACACCAAGCAGGCCTGCTTTCTTAATAGATAAGAAAGCAGCAGAAACTCTACAATCTCCCTCTCTCCAATACTTCCCCATCTCTCACAATTCAGCTAAAATTTTGGGTTTTATAAGACTATTATCATGTTGCCAGACTCATTTTATATTTTAGTAAGCATATTTCACTCATGACATGGAGTCTCTGAACATACATTGGCCTCTGCTTTTTGATAGGTTTGTTATCAAACTTCTGAATAACATATTTTAATATTCTATATTATGCCCATTAAAATCCCCTTTAGGATCTTTTAGTATTCAACACAGAAGAAAAGTATTTTAGTGAACTTTTATCATGGGATTCTTTAATGAATATATCTTGTTCTCTTGCATGAGAAGTAGCATATCACATAATTTAAGAGTTTTGGGTCAGGCCGTTAGGATTTGAATCTCACCTCCATTATTCATCAGTGGCATGACACTGGGCATACCACGTAACTGCTTTATGCTCACGTGCCCTTCTAATAACATTATTTTAAGGTTTAAGTATAAATTAAATTTAAGTATTTATAAAAGTTACAAGTACACTTTTAACATTTACTTGCTATTATCCATTATTATCTATTCACATGAAATACAAAATTAAAATCTCTCTTGAAACAAAGTAAAACAAATGTACTCTTTTTTTTTTTATTTAAATAGCATTTGATATACCATGTCATGGACTAAGTATTAGGGATATTAGAAGAGTAAAGAAAAAAACTCAAAAGCTCTCCAAAAATATGGAGAACTATAGAGATAGATACACACAGGTAATGAAGTAGGTGAATCATAAAAGTGTAAACAGATGCTAATGTTTTAGGGACAACATATTATAATTTATTATTTACTCCTTTAAGGTTCACTCTATCTCTCTTCAAAATTTTATACAAAAATAGAAGACTTTGTAATTGATCTCCATCTATTGAGCCTACTATTGAGGTCAGTGGTACATTTATTTGTCCAAATTAATATAGTTAAAGGAAACACTGGAGGAATCATTCTTTAACTTTGCCCAGAGAACAAGGTTCAGTAGAGGGCACTAAGCTTTCTTCCTCAGTTATTTAATGATGGAACTTCATTTTAAACCTTGTTCAGTACATCTGGTTTCCTTTTGGCATTTGGGAAACTTCATATTGCTTTTCATGTTCCAGTTTTCTCTCCTACAAAAATATCAACTTCACAATATTTCAAGAATTTTAGTAGAAGCATGCAACTTTTTTTCAATATAGTATTTGAATTCCTAGCTACAGCAATCAGGAAAAATAAGAAATAAAAGGAATTAAAATAAGAAAAGGGAGAAGTAAAACTCTTACTGCTTGCAGATGACATGACCTTGTATACTTAAAATCCTAAAGACACCACCAAAAAACTATTAGAAATAATAAATGAATGTGATAAATTTTCAGGATACAAATTTAATATACAGAAATATGTTATAATTCTATATAGTAAAATGAACTACCAGAAAGAAAAATTAAGAAAATAATTCCATTTACAAGTTCATCAAAAAGAATAAAATACATAGGAATAAAACTAACCAAGAAGTTAAAAGACCTGTATTCGGAAAATTCTAAGATGCTGATGAAAGAAATTGAAGACGACATCAACAAATAAAAAGGTAGACTGTGATCATGATTGGAATAATTTATTTTGTTAAAATGACCATACTACCCAAGACAATCTATAGATTCAATGCAATATTTATCAAAATACCAATGGCATTTCTCACAAATGATAATAATTCTAAAATTTGCATAGTAATACAAAAGATCCTGAATAGCCAAGATAATCTTGAGAAAGAAGAACAAAGCTAGAGATATCATGCTTCCTGATTTCAAACTATACTATAAAGCTACAATAATTAAACAATGCAGTGCTGACAGAAAAATAGACACAGAGATCAAAGGAACAGAACAGATAGCTCAGAAATGAACCTATGCTTACAAGGTCAACATACATGGTTTATGACAAAGGAGGCAAGGATATAAAATGGGGGAATAGATAGCTTCTTCAATAAACTGAGTTGGGAAAACTGGACAGTTATATCCAAAGGAATCAAACTGGACTACTTTCCATATACATATACTTTCCATATACTACTTTACCATATACAAATATACACTCAAAAGGGATTAAAGATCTTAATGTAAAATCTGAAACCATAAAATTCTTAGAAGAAAACATAGGCAGTATACTCTTTGACATCACTTTTAGCAATGTTTTCTTGAAGGTCTTCTCAGGAAGGGAAACTAAAATAAACAAACAAACAAAAACAAATGTGACTACATCAAATTAAAAAGTATTTGTGGACCAAAGGAAACTGACAACAAAATGAAAAACCAGAAGATATTTGCAAATGATCCTTTGCACAAGAGGTCAATATCTGAATAGGAGAAGATATTTGCAAATGACATATCCAATGAGGAGTTAATACCCTATATATATATATATATATATATATATATATATATATATATATTCATAAAACTCAACATCAAAACAAAAAACACTCTAATAAAAGAAATGGGCACAGGAGCTGATTAGACATTTTTCCAAAGAAGAAATACAGATGGGCAAAAACATATGAAAAGAATTTCAATTCCACTCATCATGGAAATGTAAATAGAAATCACAATGGCATACCATCTAACACCTCTCAGATGGCTATTATCAAAAAGATAATAAATACAAATGTTGGTGAAGATAAACTATGAAATGAAATATTACTCAGGTATACAAAAGAATGAAAACTTGCTGTATGATAACATGGATGGAATTAGAGGGTATTAGCTAGGTGGAATAAGAGAAAAAGACAAAAACAGATAACACATGATTTCACTTATATGTGGATTCTAAAAACAAAACAAAACAGTGAACAAACATAACAAAATAAATGCAAACTTAGCAACACAGAAACAGACTCATAAGTGAACAAACAGATGGTTATCAGAGGGCTGGGGAATGAGGGTGAGTGAAATAGATAAGGGAGATTAGGAGATACAAAATTCCAGCTACAAAATAAATGATTTATAGGGATGAAATGTACAGAATATGGAATAGCATCAATAATATCTTAATGGCTTTGTATGGTGACAGATGGTAACTAGATTTATTGTGGTGATAATTTTATAAAGTACAGAAATATGGAATCACTATGTTTTGAGCCTGCAACTAACATAGTGTTGTAGGTCAATTATACGAAAAAAAAAAAAAGTCAGAGGGACCTCTGACACTGGCTAATCATAAACAGTAATAAAATTGCATAAAATATATATAGCACCTATTTCCACACATTTAGACAACAGCTGGACCAAGGCTGTGATCCTGGACCGATGGGACCCATATAAGAAGAGGACCATACTCACTCAGCATTGTGTGTGTGTATGTGTGTGGTGGTGGGGGTGGGGGCGGGTAGTTTGACCTGGAGCACTTTACAGATAGCTGTGATCCAAAGGTAGAGAAGACCAAAATGACACTTTCGGTCTGCTGAAGCGGCAGTAATTTGTAGTGTAAGGTAAGTCAGAAGAGAGAACTAAATAAAGAAGACACTATAGAAATATGCATAAGATCCCCTTCAGTCTTTTACCACAAATGTACACATGCTTACAGTCAGATGACATGAGCCCTGGAAGAAACCAGCTCCTGGACAGAGAGAGGACTTGGAGATGACAATAGATTCTGAGGTGACATACTCCTGGGAGAACTGGAAGTTCTGAACAGAGTACAAAAGTCAACAGACCTTAGTGAATATATCAGGCATTTAGTCAAAACCTCTCTTCCTTCCCCAAATAACTACAGGAGTACTTTAGTTCTCTATAGTTGCCTATAGAGTATAGGCAAACCATACTCTAGAGTCCCATAACCAAATGTAAAGTCAAGCCTTGATTTTCAGAAAAGTAAATGTTAGCAAGAAAAGATAAATTAATGCTCTTAAAAGAAAAAAACAGAATCAAGACACTAAAATAAATAACATTCACAGAAAGCAGTATAAAATAGAGAGCTTCAAACACAGGATTAAGCAGGAAAAGGTGACTCATAACCAAGATAATAAGAAATAATATAGAAACAGAGGCAGAGATGACAGAGACATTGAGATCTGACGACAAGGAATACAGACTATCAATGAAAACACATTATAAATCTTCTAAGCATCTAAAAGAAAATTTATACAAAAATGCAGGAACAATCAAGAAATAGAAATGGAAATCAAATACAAATTACATATAGTAATAGAAAAGTATAAGAACAAACCCGAACAGAAATTTGAGATCTGGAAAATACAAAATCTGAAGTGATAATATAGGGATGGGGTTAATAATAATTGAGTGACAGTAATTTATACATTACGGTGGAAGGAATCTATGAATTTAGGAAAAAGGACAATAAAAATACTTCAGGCTGAAAAGCATATGAAAACCTGAAAATAATGAAGAGTGATTCAGTAATCCGGGATGATACTGGAGGTCTGACTTCAGAGTTCATCTCTGAACCACTCTGTCATTATTAGCTTAATGGTAGTTATATGCATAAATACTCTACTGTTTATAGGTTTCTTTAGGGAGCAGGAAATGGCAACCCACTCCAGTGTTCTTGCCTGGAGAATCCCAGGGACGGGGGAGCCTGGTGGGCTGCCGTCTATGGGGTCACACAGAGTTGGACACGACTGATGCAACTTAGCAGCAGCAGTAGCAGGGTATCCAGTTCTAAATATTAAAATCTAACACAAGATGTGCCTACATTTTAATAATCTGAAAAATGGTTTATAGAGTCCTGCCTGGTCTGGAGATAAAGGGAGAGTTCATTGCAGCCATTGGCTGCATAGTTCCTTGGAAAGACAAACAGTATGATGCTAGGGTTTTCAAACCTGGGATATGTCATTTCCTAAGAATTAATCTTTTGTGTATCTCAATTTATAAAATCTTTAATTTTGTTCTACAACAGGAAATGATTCTGTCTTTACAGTTCAGTGCAACCTACTAGATATATGGTGTGCTTTTTAAAATCAAAATTAACCAGATTTAAATATTGGGGTTCAGGATGGGGAACACATGTATACCTGTGGCGGATTCATTTTGATATTTGGCAAAACTAATACAGTTATGTAAAGTTTAAAAATAAAATAAAATAAAAAAAAAATAAAATAAATAAATAAATAAATATTTACCATAGCTTTTTTAAACCTCATCAAATACATGGATAACTTGAATCACCCCATTGCATTTTAGAATCATCTCTATTTTCTTACATTTAAAAAAAATTTGTATTTTGAAATATCTACCATTTACGTCAACTATCTAAACATTACTGTTTTAAATTCCATAAATTTTATTCTTTAATTTTCAGATTTGTTTTGCTTCGTTAAAGTTCTTCAGAGAAATGTTAGTTATTATTTTATTCATGAGAGTGAAATTGTTAGTCGCTCAGTTGTGTCTGACTTTTTGCAACTCCATGGACTGTAGCCTGCCAGGCTTCTCTGTCCATGGAGTTCTTCAGGCAAGAATATTGGAGTGGGTTGCCATGCCCTTCTCCAGATGATTTTACCAACTCAAAGACTGAACCCAGGTCTCCCACATCGTGTGCAGATTCTTTACCATTTGGGCTACTCAGGAAGCCCTTATTTTATGCATAGTCTTCCAAAATATATTGTCATTGATTGATACCAATGACGAGATTGAAGTTTGCAATTACTATAGTGCTATAAATCTGAACATCCTTAGAAAAGGAAGCCAGTTAGCACTTATCGAGGCCTACAATGTGTTAAGACACTACACTTGAGTCTTGACCTGACCCCAGGAGTGATTTTATTATTACCATCTTCCACAAGAGAAATTTCAGACTGAAATATTTAAACAGAGTTAAGCAGCAAATGAGTCTTGACAAAATCAAGACTGCTGGGAGAAATATCAATAACCTCAGATATGGAGATGACACCACATTTATGCCGGAAAGCAAAGACCTCAAGAATCTCTTGATGAAAGTGAAAGAGGAGAGTGAAAAAGTTGGCTTAAAACTCGACATTTAGAAAACTAAGATCATGG
Source organism: Bubalus kerabau (assembly GCF_029407905.1). NCBI lineage: Eukaryota > Metazoa > Chordata > Mammalia > Artiodactyla > Bovidae > Bubalus > Bubalus kerabau. The sequence continues at coordinate 98,943,741 of NC_073627.1, read as the reverse complement.
CATCTAGTCTCATCACTTCATGGCAAATAGATAGGGAAACAATGGAAACACTGACAGACTTTATTTTGGGGGCTCCAAAATCACTGTAGATGGTGATTGCAGCCATGAAATCAAAAGACCCTTGCTCCTTGGAAGAAAAGCTATGACCAACCTCAGTTCAGGTCAGTTCAGTCGCTCAGTCATGTCCGACTTTTGCAACCCCATAGACTGCAGCAAACCAGGCTTCCCTGTCCATGACCAACTCCCAGAGCTGGCTCAAACCCATTTCCATTGAATCAGTGATGTCATCCAACCATTTTATCCTCTGTCGTCCCCTTCTCCTCCTGTCTTAAGTCTTTCCCAGAATAGGGGACTTTTTCCAATAAGTCAGTTCTTTGCAACAGGTGGCCAAAGTATTGGAAGTTCAGCTTCAGCATCAATCCTTCCAATGAATATTTAGGACTGATATCCTTGGCATTGAATGGTTTGATCTCCTTGTAGTCCAAAGGGCTCTAAAGCATCTTCTTCAACACCACAGTTCAAAAGCATCAATTCTTCGGTGCTCAGCTTTCTTTATAGTCCAACTCTTACATCCATCGGAGAAGGCAATGGCACCCCACTCCAGTACTCTTGCCTGGAAAATCCCATGGATGGAGGAGCCTGGTGGGCTGCAGTCCACGGGGTCGCAAAGAGTCGGACACAACTGAGCGACTTCACTTTCACTTTTCATTTTCATGCATTGGAGAAGGAAATGGCAACCCACTCCAGTGTTCTTGCTTGGAGAATCCCAGGGACGGGGGAGCCTGGTGGGCTGCCATCTATGGGGTCACACAGAGTCGGACATGACTGACATGACTTAACAGCAGCAGCAGCAGCTTACATCCATACATGACTACTGGAAAAACCATAGCTTTGACTAGAAGGTCCTTCGTCAGCAAGGTAATGTCTCTCCTTTTCGATATGCTGTCTGGGTTTGTCATAGCTTTTCTTCCAAGGAGCAAGAGCCTTTTAATTTCATGGCTGCAGTCACCATCTGCAGCGATTTTGGAGTCCAAAACAATAAAATGTGCCACTGTTTCCACTGTTTCTCCATCTATTTGCCATGGAGTGATGGGACCAAATACCATGATCTTAGTTTTTTTAATGTTGAGCTTTAAGCCAACTTTTTCACTCTCCTCTTTCACTTTCATCAAGAGGTTCTTTAGTTCCTCTTCATTTTCTGCCTTAATGGTGGTGTTATCTGCATATCTGAGGTTATTGATATTTCTCCTGGAAATCTTGATTCTAGCTGGTGCTTCATCCAGCACAACATTTCACATCATGTACTCTGCATATAAGGTAAATAAGCAAGGTAACAATATACAGCTTTGATGTGCTCCTCTCCCTATTTGGAACCAGTCTGTGGTTCCATGTTTGGTTCTAATTGTTGCTTCCTGACCTGAATACAGATTCCTCAGGAGGCAGGTAAGGTGGTCTGGTAGTCCCATCCCTTGAAGTATTTTCCATAACTTGCTGTGATCTACACAGTCAAAGGCTCTGGCATAATTAATAAAGCAGAAGTAGATGTTTTTTTCTGTAAATCTCTTGCTTTTTATATGATCCAACAGATGTCAGCAATTTGATCTCTGGTTCCTCTGCCTTTTCTAAATCCAGTTTGAACACCTGGAAGTATATGGTTCACGTACTGTTGAAGCCAGGAGTGGAGAATTTTGAGCATTACTTTGCTAGCATGTGAGATGAGGGCAATCATGTCATATTTTAACATTCTTTGGCATTGCCCTTCTTTGGGATTAGAATGAAAACTGAAAACTTTTCAGTCCTGTGGCCACTGCAGAGTTTTCCAAATTTGCTGGCATATTGAGTGCAGTACTTTCACAGCATCATCTTTTAGGATTTGAAACACTTCAGCTGGAATTCCATCGCCTCTACTAGCTTTGTTTGTAGTGATCCTTCCTAAAGCCCACTTGACTTTGCATTCCAGGATGTCTGAGTCTAGGTGAGTGACACAATCATGGTTATCTGGACATGAAGATCTTTTTTGTATAGTTATTTTGTATAGTTCTTGTGTATTTTTGTATAGTTCTTCTGTGAATTCTGTGTATTCTTCTGTGTATTCTCTTCTTAATACCTTCTGCTTCTATTAGGTCCATAACATTTCTGTCCTTTATCATGCCTATCTTTGCATGAAATGTTCCCTTGGTATCTCTAATTTTCTTAAAGAGATCTCTAGTCTTTCCCATTCTACTGTTTTCCTCTATTTCTTTGTATTGATCACTGAGGAAAGCTTTCTTATCTCTCCTTCCTATTCCTTGGAACTCTGCATTCAAATAGGTATATCTTTCCTTTTCTCCTTTGCCTTTGAATAAAGTAGGGAAAACCACTAGACCATTCAGGTATGACCTAAATCAAATTCCTTATGATTATACAGTGGAAGTGACAAATAGATTCAAAGGATTAGATTTGATAGACCGGGTGCCTAAAGAATTATAGATGGAGGTTTGTGACATTGTACAGGAGGCAGTGATCAAAACCATCCCCAAGAAAAGAAATGCAAAAGGCAAAATGGTTGTCTGAGGAGGCCTTTTGCACACTATAAACCACTGCAAATTTCAAAGTTTTGACTTATTTTTCTCCTCTCCACAGTCACTTATAAGGACAGCTACATATTTGCAAGTCCTCCAATGGAGGACCTCCTTCCAAATTTTATCCCCTCACTCTATGTCTAGTTTATTAGGGTATCGCTGCAAGTAGATACAGGAGGGATCTCCTACACAGGTGACAGGAAACAAGACCATCCCCAAGAAAAAGAATGTAAAGGCAAAATGGTTGTCGGAGGAGGCCTTACAAATAGCTACGAAAGAAGAGAAGCAAAAAGCAAAGGAGAAAAAGGAAAGATATACCCATTTGAATGCAGAGTTCCAAAGAATAGCAGGGAGAGATAAGGAAGCTTTCCTCAGTGATCAATGAAAAAAAATAGAGGAAAAACAATAGAATGGGAAAGACTAGAGATCTCTTCAAGAAAATGAGAGTTACCAAGGGAATATTTCATGCAAAGATGGGCTCAATAAAGGACAGAAATGGTATGGACCTAATAGAAGCAGAAGATATTAAGAAGAGGTGGCAAGAATACACAGAAGGACTGTACAAAAAAGACTGTCACGGCCCAGATAATCACGATGGTGTGATCACATAGAACCAGACATCCTGGAAAGTGAAGTCAAATGGGAATTAGGAAGCATCACTATGAACAAAGCTAGTGGAGGTGATGGAATTCTAGTTGAGCTATTTCAAATCCTAAAAGATGATGCTGTGAAAGTGCTGCACTCAATATGTCAGCAAATTTGGAAAACTCTGCAGTGGCCATAGGACTGGAAAGGGGTCATTTTTTCATTCCAATCCCAAAGAAAGGCAATGGCAAAGAATGCTCAAAGTACTGCACAATTGCACTCATCTTACATGCTAGTAAAGTAATGATCAAATTTCTCCATGCCAGGCTTCAACAATACTTGAACCATGAAATTGCAGATGTTCTAGCTGGATTTAGAAAGGGCAGAGGAACAGAGATCAAATTGCAAACATTCATTGGATCACCAAAAAAGCAAGGGAGTTCCAGAAAAACATCTACTTCTGCTTTATTGACTATGCTAAAGCCTTTGACTGTGTAGATCACCATAAACTGTGGAGAACTCTGAAAGTGATAGGAATACCAGATCACCTGACCTGCCTCTTGAGAAATCTGTATGCAGGTCAGGAAGCAACAGTTAGAACTGGACACGGAACAACAGACTGGTTCCAAATAGGAAAAGCAGTACGTCACGGCTGTATATTGCCACCCCGCTTATTTAGTTTATATGCAGAGTACATCATGAGAAATGCTGTGCTGGATGAAGCACAAACTGGAATCAAGATTGCCGGGAGAAATATCAATAACTTTAGATATGCATATGACACCACCCTTATGGCAGAAAGTGAAGAACTAAAGAGCCTCTTGATGAAAGTGAAAGAGGAGAGTGAAAATGTTGGCTTAAAGCTCAACATTCAGAAAACTAAGATCATGGCATCTGGTCCCATCACTTTATGGGAAATAGATGGGTAAACAGTGGAAACAGTGTCAGACTTTATTTTTTTGGGCTCCAAAATCACTGCAGATGGTGACTGCAGCCATGAAATTAAAAGAAACATACTCCTTGGAAGAAAAGTTAATAACTACCTAGATAGCATATTCAATAGCAGAGACATTACTTTGCCAACAAACGTCTGTCTAGTCAAATCTATGGTTTTTCCAGTAGTTCGTGTATGGGTGAGAGAGTTGGACTATAAAGAAAGCTGAGCACTGAAGAATTGATACTTTTGGACTGTGGTGTTGGAGAAGACTCTTGAGAGTCCCTTGGACTATAGGAAGATCCAACCAGTCCATCCTAAAGGAGATCAGTCCATAATATTCATTGGAAAGACTGATGCTAAAGCTGAAACTCCTATGCTTTGGCCACCTGATGCAAAGAATTGACTCATTGGAAAAGACCCTGATTTTTGGAAAGATTAAAGCCGTGAGGAGAAGGGTAGGACAGAGGATTAGAGGTTTGGATGGCATCTCTGACTCAATGAACATGAGTTTAAGTAAACCCTGGGAGTTGGTGATGGACAAGGAGGCTTGGCAGGCTGCAGTCCATGGGGTCACAAAGAGTTGGACACGACTGAATGACTGAACTGAACTGAACTGCCAGTAGAGAACACATAATCTCAAAAGTGTTCTTCATAAAAATGCTGTTTGTTCAGGAATGAGCAAGAGCTTCTTGTTATTTCCCACACTGAAACATACACTTTGGATAAACTTTCTTTGTTCATTTTGTTTGTTTGTTTGCTTTTTGATTGTCATAATTTTTTAAATACCTTTAAAAACATGGATGCATGGAACAGCACATACCACTTCATGTCTTTCTTTTTCTTCTTTGCTTTTAATTAAGAATGCTAAGTGAACTTATTTTTGCAATATTAAAAAGTAGAAGTTTTTTTTTTTTTTTTGTACTCCTGGGGGAAATATCTTCTGAAGAACATTATCAATTTTGAATGTATATGGTAAAAAATTCACTATGATGATTTAAATGAAATGTTCATTTCCAAAATTGTTCACCTTTTCCAGTATATAGGTAATTTCATAGATTTTTCCATTTAGAAATGTACAAATAGAGCTTCTAAATCAGATTAGGAACATCTTGTTATAAGTCAGATTGCTAAATGAGGAAAATATTTTCAGTACTGTCTATGCTTTTTTACTTTATTGACTAAAATTAGCTTTTCTTAAAAAAATTAAATACTAGAAATTATTAGGCCCATGATGTATCTTTATTTAGATAGCTAAAATAAAATAAACATGGAAAGTCTGTATAGGCTTTTCATTGTATAAAATTATTTTATTATTTAAACAAACTAGCAGTATAAGAATCTTTATGTGCAGGGCATGCACACTGAAACAATTAAATTTATACAATCAGTGAGATTTCACAAAAACTGTTTATACTTTGTATAAATATCTAATCTCCATATTTTTTCAAGGAACACAGTTCAATTCTATTTTAGTAAGACATTTTAGATTATTCAAAACATGAATATACAAAACAAATATCATAACAGAAGAACTAACCAAGGACAAGGACTCTTAGCTTAAATTGATTCAACATATATGTATGAATAATTCTCCTGTTAAATACAAAAATATTTTCTAAATCAGATCTATATTTCACACACAAATGTTTGTATACACACGCACAGACACACATTCACACACACACACACACACACACACACATGCCTTGAATAGGAAGTAGAAACTCAAGTTTAAGCAGTTAGAAATAAATATGTAAACAGCAACATGATGATCTTTAATAATTACAGAGAATGGAAACCATTAACAGCTACCTGGAGGGCAGTAACTGCATTAAATCACAATCTTGGGGAATATTTACTAATTTAGAACTTACTCAATCACTTCCTACATGTACAATAATTTCATTTTCCTTGATCTATGCAATCCTCCAAAATAGTGAGAAAAAATAGAGAAGGAAATGCCTAAAGCCTAAATAATATTTTCACATAAAGAGGCCAAAGGTTCTAATATCTATTCTTCATATTGTATTGGGGCAAGTATATGAAATATTAATATTTTGGTCATTCAGTATGTGCTAGACACATACTATGCCCTTAGAATACTCCAATTAATAATTAAGAAATAAGTTTTGCTCTCATAGACTACACAGCATAGTGAAGGAAGAAAGTGATTAAATTAGTAAATTAATATGATAATTTCAGAGATAATAAAAAACCTTGATATGAAATTAATAAGAACTCCAAACTAGAATTATTTACTAATATATAATTTATGTAAATATTTATATAGTTTGGCTATCTGGTTGTACCCTTATTCAGCACTTCAGACAAATTCATATATGTGTGTACATATATATATATATATATATTCCTCTATTCACAATATAGTCATTATGAAAGGAATACAAACTATGTCAGAAGAGTCCAGTGTTTTTCATCAAAATTTTTTCTAAAGATTCAGAGAAGATTGCTGGTTAAAATGTATCATCTTTCAAATGGAGGGATCTCCTCTATTGATTTACCTGAAATTCTTTCAAAGTATTAATACTGATATGAGTGAGTATATGTGGAAGTCACTGAATCAGTTCTTTTGTGATCAAAACATAGGAGAACTTTATTCTCTCTACTTTGTACCAGTATTCACATAATTGGTTATAGAACTAGGAATAGGTATGCATCCACTAATCATAAATGTAAAGGCCCCTTTTTCACTCCAGTTTTTGTTTTGAATTACTTGATTGAAATCACTTACTTTGCTTGTTTAGAATGTGTATTAATGAGGTAAAGTCACAGGATCAATACTGTTTTATTCAGTTAGGTTTGATTAGAGAAAAAAAAAACCCAAAACTGGCCATACCATATATCCTTAGCCAGAGAATGTTCTCACCATGCTGGCATTGACTAACATCAAGGGAGGAATGCACAAGGCAAACCCTCTGAAACAATGGACAGACCAATATAAGAGCAGCACATTAGGTCTTTGATCTATTTATTAATTCAGTTGTTTAATTTTTATTGTGAGCTTTAAAAGTTCTTTGAATATTTTGGACATTTTACCTTTCATAAAGCAAAATTGATTAAATGGGATACTATAGTGAAAGGAGTTTACAATTTGTAAAATATAGTATGAATTATAAGAAACTGTATAGATATATAGATTAACATAGAAGATAACGTGTGAAAGTGTCAGTCATGCAGTCATGTCAGACTCTTTGCAACCCCATGGACTGTAGACAGCCAGGCTCCTCAGTCCATGGCATTCTCCAGGCAAGAATACTGGAATGGGTGGCCATGCCCTTCTTCAGGGGATCTTTCCAACCCAGGGATCAAACCTGGGTCTCCTGAATTACAGGCAAATTCTTTATCATCTAAACTACCAGGGAAGCTCCAATAGAGAAGATAATTCAGAGGTAATTATGTCCTTTACAAAAAAGTTCATATTAGAAACATGATTTATTATAGAATTTCAGCAAATGGTGATCACCTAGATTGTTTGGGAAGAATGTGTTGTACTTGGTTGCTCAGTCATGTCCAGCCCTTGCAACCCTGTCAGGCACTTCTGTCCATGGAGACTGTTCAGGCAAGAATACTGGAGTGGGTTGCCATACCCTCCTCCAGGGGATCTTTTCAATCCAAGGATCTAACCTGGGTCTCCTGAATTGCAGGCAGATTCTTTGGCATCTGAGCCACCAGGGAAGCTCAAGAATACTAGAGTGGGTGGCCTATCCCTTCTCCAGGGGATCTTCCCAAGCTAGGAATCGAATCGGGGTCTCGGGCATTGCAGGTGGATTCTTTACCAGCTGAGCTACCAGGGAAGCCGTAGCTCAGCTGGTAAGGAATATGCCTGCAGTGAAGGAAACCTGAGTTCAATCCCTAGTTTGGAGAAGGGAAAGGCTACCCATTCTAGTATTCTGGCCTGGAGAATTCCATGGACTGTATAGACCGTGGGATCGCAGAGTTGGACACGAATGAGCAACTTTCACACTTCACTTTATTACCAAAATCTAGCTTGCTCTCTTTTGAAGAGAAACTGCCATAACCAATACAGAAACTTATCCTTTACATGAAGTCATATAGGAACTTATATTTATTCCTATGAGGAAAGATGGTTATGAGGAAATATAGTTATCTTTCCTCATAACCTCTGAATAATTAGGTAGATGTTTTTTGCTATATATTTTAAAGCTTTATGTAATGAAAATACTTTTTAATCTGAATTTTCTAACTAAGGTAATTGATTAGTTCTAAAGATGCTTGTGCATATATTATAAATGGTAATATTATCTTTACACAATGCATTTAATTAAGTTCACAGTTTTAGGGTCAAGAAGTTTGGTTACTTTTCTCCCTGATATTTTAATGATCCACCTTTATATAACAGGTCAGACTGAATTTTTAGTTGATCTAGTTCTGTCATTAAATCTGCCAAAATTACTGACTCAGCTGTTTTAATGCTTTTGGTCACACATTCAGTTTTAGAACGCTTAAACTTTTTCAACTCTTAGGATGGGAGGGAAGGACTATTACTGTCTCTAGTCATAACCTAATTTCTCCTATTCATGACAGGATCTGTTACCTGTTTTAGATGGTATCTTTTCATCTGGGCATGTAGGTGTTTCTTATTTGGGTGCTATTTCTGACACCTCTTTTTCCTTCAGGGTATGATTTTAAATGAAAGTGATAATTTTTCAAACTCTCCTGGTAAGTGGTGCCTGTCATGTACATGGCTGCTGTCATTCACTTTGTGGTTTATGGCATTTCTGGAAAAAATTTAAAAATATACATATATGATTTATGAAATCCTTAACTTAGCATTTTTCCCAGTGATTTTTTACTTGTGGCAAAACAAGATCATCAGAGGTAGCAAATATCAATACTATGGGAAGGAAATCAGTGTTTACTGAGAATCTAATATGTACTTGGTGAAATACAAAATATTTTTACATATCATTACATTTAAATCCTAGACTATATCTCTTAGATGGGTATTGTTTTTCTATTTTATAGATGAAGAAAGAAGTCCTCTTAACTTTCTCATGTCATATGGAAATTAAGTGCTGGGGCTTCTATTAATCTCAGGTTTATAGCAAACTTTATTGCCTACCTTCATCCATAAAAAATGATATTTTAATGGCTTTAATTGTAATTGACATACAATAAGTTGGATATATTCATAGTGTACAAGATTTATGACATGAGTAAACCTTTGAAACCAGTGATGTATCAAGAAAATGCACATACACCTTTCCTAAAGTTTTCTCATATTCCCAACCCCACAGAATTCAGATAACCTGTTTTCTATCACTGTATATTATTTTTCATTTCCAAGAATCTTATATAGATGAAACAAGGAAATGTGCACCTTTTCAATCTGACTTCATTTATATACGTTTTGAGATTCACTCATATTGATGTAAATATCAATAATGCATTCCTTTTTATTTCAGAGTAGTATTCTATTGTAAGGATACAACATAGATATTTGTTGATTCAGCTATTTATCCATTCACAGATGTTTATTGATTCATTGTTCATTGGATATATGGGTTGTTTAAGTTTTTGGCTATTACTATTACAACTGCTAGAAACATTTATAAAAAAGTATGTGTAAGCATTAATGTTTTCACTCATAGACAGTTTCTATCTATAAGCAAAATTGCTAAATTATATGACAGTTGAAGGTTAATCATTTTAAGTAACTGAAAAACTTTTCAAAGTGGTTCAGTTCAGTTCAGTTCAGTTGCTCAGTTGTGTCCGACTCTTTGCGACCACATGAATCGCAGCACACCAGGCCTCCCTGTCCATCACCAACTCCCGGAGTTAACTCAGATTCACGTCCATCGAGACAGTGATGCCATCCAGCCATCTCATTCTCTGTCATCCCCTTCTCCTCCTGCCCCCAATCCCTCCCAGCATCAGAGTCTTTTCAGTGAGTAAACTCTTCGCATGAGGTGGCCAAAGTACTGGAGTTTCAGCCTTAGCATCATTCCTTCCAAAGAAATCCCAAGGCTGATCTCCTTCAGAATGGACTGGTTGGATCTCCTTGCAGTCCAAGGGACTCTCAAGAGTCTTCTCCAACACCACAGTTCAAAACCATCAGTTCTTTGGCGCTCAGCTTTCTTTACAGTCCAACTCTCACATCCATCCATGACCACTGGAAAAACCATAGCCTTGACTAGACGGACCTTTGTTGACAGAGTAATGTAGCTAGCTAGATAGCTTTTCAATATGCTATGCCTAGATATAGCATGTCTGGCTCTAGGTCAGTGATCACACCATTATGATTATCTGGGTCGTGAAGATCTTTTTTGTACAGTTCTTCTGTGTATTCTTGCCATCTCTTAATATCTTCTGCTTCTGTTAGGTCCATACCATTTCTGTCCTTTATCGAGTTCATCTTTGCATGACATGTTCCTTTGGTATCTGTAATTTTCTTGAAGAGATCCCAAGTCTTTCCCATTCTGTTGTTTTCCTCTATTTCTTTGCATTGATCACTGAAGAAGGCTTTCTTATCTCTTCTAGTCAAGTGGGCCTTAGAAAGCATCACTACGAACAAATCTAGTGGAGGTGATGGAATTCCAGTTGAGCTATTCCAAATCCTGAAAGATGATGCTGTGAAGTGCTGCACTCAATATGCCAGCAAATTTGGAAAACTCAGCAGTGGCCACAGGACTGGAAAAGGTCAGTTTTCATTCCAATCCTAAAAAAGGCAATGCCAAAGAATGCTCAAACTACCACACAATTGCACTCATCTCACACGCTAGTAAAGTAATGCTCAAAATTCTCCAAGCCAGGCTTCAGCAATATGTGAACCGTGAACTTCCTGATATTCTAGCTGGTTTTAGAAAAGGCAGAAGAACCAGAGATCAAATTGCCAACATCTGCTGGATCATGAAAAAAGCAAGAGAGTTCCAGAAAAACATCTATTTCTGCTTTATTGACTATGCCCAAAGCCTTTGACTGTGTGGATCACAATAAACTGTGGAAAATTCTGAAAGAGATGGGAATACCAGACCATCTGATCTGCCTCTTGAGAAATTTCTATGCAAGTCAGGAAGCAACAGTTAGAACTGGACATGGAACAACAGACTGGTTCCAAATAGGAAAAGGAGTTCATCAAGGCTGTATATTGTCACCCTGTTTATTTAACTTATATGCAGACAACATAATGAGAAACGCTGGACTGGAAGAAACACAAGCTGGAATCAAGATTGCCGGGAGAAATATCAATAACCTCAGATATACAGATGACACCACCCTTATGGCAGAAAGTAAAGAGGAACTAAAAAGCCTCTTGATGAAAGTGAAAGTGGAGAGTGGAAAAGTTGGCTTAAAGCTCAACATTCAGAAAACGAAGATCATGGCATCCGGTCCCACCACTTCATGGGAAATAGATGGGGAAACAGTGGAAACAGTGTCAGACTTTATATTTCTGGGCCCCAAAATCACTGCAGATGGTGACTGCAGCCATGAAATTAAAAGACACTTACTCCTTGGAAGGAAAGCTATGACCAACCTAGATAGCATATTCAAAAGCAGAGACATTACTTTGCCAACAAAGGTTCGTCTAGTCAAGGCTATGGTTTTTCCTGTGGTCATGTATGGATGTGATAGTTGGACTGTGAAGAAGGCTGAGCGCCGAAGAATTGATGCTTTTGAACTGTGGTGTTGGAGAAGACTCTTGAGAGTCCTTGGACTGCAAGGAGATGCAACCAGTCCATTCTGAAGGAGATTAGCCCTGGGATTTCTTTGAAAGGAATAATGCTAAAGCTGAAACTCCAGTACTTTGGCCACCTCATGCGAAGAGTTGACTCATTGGAAAAGACTCTGATGCTGGGAGGGATTGGGGGCAGGAGGAGAAGGGGACGACAGAGGATGAGATGGCTGGATGGCATCACTGACTCGATGGACGTGAGTCTGGGTGAACTCCGGGTGTTGGTGATGGACAGGGAGGCCTGGTGTGCTGCAATTCTTGGGGTCGCAAAGAGTCGGACACGACAGAGTGACTGATCTGATCTGATCTGATCTGATGCCTAGATAGCTTTTCAATATGCTATCTAGGTTGGTCATAACTTTTCTTCCAAGGAGTAAGCATCTTTTAATTTCATGGCTGCAGTCACCATCTGCAGTGATTTTGGAGCCCAGAAAAATAAAGTCTGACACTGTTTCCACTGTTTCCCCATCTATTTCCCATGAAGTGATGGGACCAGATGCCATGATCTTAGTTTTCTGAATGTTGAGCTTTAAGCCAACTTTTTCACTCTCCACTTTCACTTTCATCAAGAGGCTTTTTAGTTCCTCTTCACTTTCTGCCATAAGGGTGGTGTAATCTGCATATCTGAGGTTATTGATATTTCTCCTGGCAATCTTGATTCCAGCAAAGTGGTTAGAAATCTGATATTTCCACTAGATGTCATTCCTCATCTTTGCCAACACTTGGCATTAATTTTTTTTTCTTTTTAGTCAATACAATGAATGTACAGTTGAAACCTTCTGTGGTACTAATTTGCAGTTCCTAAACTAAGGATGGTGAAAATTTTAATGTGCCTATTTCAATGCATGTATAATCTTTGGTAAAGTGTCCATTCATACCTTTGTTCATTTATTTACTGGGTGGTTTGTTTTTGTATTATTGAGTTAAATCTAGACTATAATTTTGGATATAAGTCCTTTATAAGCTCTATGATTTTCAAGTATTTTCTATTATACATCTTGATTTTTAGTGTTCTCACCACCTGTGTTTTGAAAAGCAGACATTTTTAATGAGGATAAAGTCAAATTTATTGTTTTATCTATTAGTCTATTTTTGCACCAATATTAAATTGTCTTGATTACTATAACTTTATAAGAAGTCTAAAACTAGGTAACAGTCTTTCAACTTTGTTCTTTTCTTTTTCAACTTTGTTTTGGAATGTGAAGTGATGACCAGGGTGATCATGAAGAGCTAGCATGGGAAATGAGTCACTCTATCCCTCCTGTGGAAATTGTTTTAAAATTCAAATCTAACTGAATTATCCTGTAATTATAAATCTTGGAAGGTAAAATGCCCTCACTTCAGTTCAGTTCAATCGCTCAGTCATGTCCGACTCTTTGCGACCCCATGAATCACAGCACGCCAGGCCTCCCTGTCCATCACCAACTCCCGGAGTTCACTCAGGCTCACGTCCATCGAGTCAGTCCATCCAGCCATCTCATCCTCTGTCATCCCCTTCTCCTCCTGCAGCCAATCCCTCCAAGCATCAGAGTCTTTTCCAATGAGTCAACCCTTCGCATGAAGTGGCCAAAGTACTGGAGTTTCAGCTTTAGCATCATTCCTTCCAAAGAAATCCCAGGGCTGATCTCCTTCAGAATGGACTGGTTAGATCTCCTTGCAGTCCAAGGGACTCTCAAGAGTCTTCTCCAACACCACAGTTCAAAAGCATCAATTCTTTGGCACTCAGCCTTCTTCACAGTCCAATTCTCACATCCATACATGACCACAGGAAAAACCATAGCCTTGACTAGACAAACCTTTGTTGGCAAAGTAATGTCTCTGCTTTTGAATATGCTATCTAGTGTGGTCATAACTTTCCTTCCAAGGAGTAAGCGTCTTTTAATTTCATGGCTGCAGTCACCATCTGCAGTGATTTTGGAGCCAAAAAAAATAAAGTCTGACACTGTTTCCACTGTTTCCCCATCTATTTCCCAAGAAGTGATGGGACCGGATGCCATGATCTTCGTTTTCTGAATGTTGAGCTTTAAGCCAACTTTTCCACTCTCCACTTTCACTTTCATCAAAATGCCATAAAAATTGATTAAGAAGAAAGAACCAAAATCTAAAATTTTCCTGGCTTCTCCAATAGTAAGACGATCTTATCTAAATTCTCAATCAGCTCAAAAAAACCAAATAATTCAGGGTTTATATTCAGGTTAAATGATCTCACAGTAATACCAGGTCAATAAATCATGCAAAGTTTGTTTTCATCTGGTTCTATTTCAAGGGTCTGCAACATAAAATTAAATGCATATTGGTAAAGTGTCTTTAAAGAAGTAATATAAATTTCAAAGGGTCTGAAATGAAGCCCAGGAAAATTTAATTCTTATGTATTGTGAAAAGTGTCAGATGTATAATTATTAAACAGTCATAATGTCTACTCCAAATGAGGGGGAAAAAAAGGTAGAGTAATGACTCAGTTCATAATACTTTTGTTTAAGAATATACTGAAATCCTGGGTGCACATTTTCTTTATGCTGCCTACAGAGCCATGTGATCATAATTAAGAATAAAATGAATCATATGGTGACACCTCTTCATTCACATTGAAAATAGTCCCCTTAATATTATTTAATGAAGATTGCCTTATGAAAAAGTTATTCCAGTGTAACTGAGTAGCTATTATCATTCCCTGTTTTAGTAATTAGCCTTAGGGTAAATGTTCTTTAATAGAATATTCCACTTACAACTGTCTTTACCATATTATTTTGGGGAAATAGTAATCTAAAATAATATTTGATGAGAAGCAGAATTCCAGAGGAGACAACTGAACTGAAATTTTATTGGATTTTCAGAGTCCTCATTTTTCATTAACTTAGATTATTTTCCCTCCAATGATATACACAAAGACTGTGAACTTAAAAAAAAAATCTTTTTAATTCTTAATATCCGTGTAACCTTTTCTTGACAAAAGTTAGATTTAGGGAGCCTGCATATATATTTCCCATTTATTGCATATAATCCACACATCAGTTACACTATTATCCTTTCAATGCTGAACAAAAGCAACTACTTTAAATACAATTCAAACTTTATTAAGATGCCTGGAAACACACAGGCCAACTAGTGGGTGTTACTTCTGACTTCTTTCTTCACTTTCAATTAAAGGAGAATTTCTTTTTTAGGAAAATAGACTTCGTGACACTACAGTATAGCTTAAGATCCCACTCTGAAATTAAAGGAATTTGTGAGCTTTACATAAGAACCCCTACAATTCTGATATAGTCTGTTATTACACAGAAAGAAGCTGTGGTTGCCAGCCTTTTGATACTGTTTATAATTTTGTATAAATCTAATGACTATATAGATATCTTGGCAAGGCCACAGATATGGAAGAGTGCCTATAACTATTGAATATAATTATTTGTTCACTGACTTTCAACTGTGAAGACTGGTGACTCCAAGTCCTGTTTAAGAGAAAAAGATCCTAGGAGGAAATGTACAGTACTCACTTGAGTTAAGCAACAGGACAACTACAACCATAAACCTATTGAGTCTTACCAACTTGATTATTTGCACCCATAAATGCATAATTATTATGCACAGATATTAAGTAGTATATATAATACATATATTTAGACACATGAGTTTGTAAAAAATGTATTACCAAGAAAGTCAATGGGTAAGTATATTCCCAAAACATATGCCACACACTATTTTTAAATACATCTAAGCAATCAAATCTAAGGTCATCTAGGTTTTGTAATTTGGTTAAAAATTAAAAAAATACTTGAGCAAATTGTAGACTTCTCAGTTTGCTACAATGTAAGCAGTTTTTTTTCAGAGAAACTGCCCTAAAGGTATCAAAGAAAGGCATATAACTTTGAGAAGACTGATATATTCTTATCAACTCTGAACATATAACAAACACAAGTGTCACCTTTCTGTAATAAAACATTTTGTTGATTTGTTACAGTTGGTGACACTAGTAATGAACCAATGACAGAAGCAATGAATAATAATTTAATTGACTTTGAATCACAGTCACTAAAGATAAAGCAATATTTTTAAAACTTAACACTTAGATTAAAGGCATATGTAATTTTAAAAAGATGCTATTATATTTGGGGACAAAATTATCTCTTGAAATAATGTTTTACCATTTCACCTTGAATTATCAAATCAGGAATATAGTACAATTGGATACTAAAACTAATAAGGCTCACATGTAACTTTTCTGTGTGTCCCTTCTATAAATTAAGTTGCATTTTCCAAGACATTCTAATTATAAAATCTATGTTTCAGTTATTCAAGTTAATTGTGAATAAATGGACCCGCTTTAAGTCTGATTTCACCAGCTATATTAATTTCAGACTGCGTGTCTCCTTTCTTTGGTTTCCTCTATTGATTCTGGAAAAAGAGAATGAAAGTGTACACTCCAGCCAATTTTTATATTTCATTTGCAAGTGACTTCATGTAATGTCCTTCTCCTTTGATCTAATAATGAAAATGTGTCAGTATATTCTCATTACAGCAGCAAGGTAAAGCAGCTGAAGCCTCCTGGGGCCAGAAGGACTACATTTTGAGAATTTAAAATGGGAAACCTATACTCCAGTGTTTGGCAAGGAGTGTGCTGCAGACCTATTTCTCCCTTTAGCAACTGAACCAACTGAGAATTTAAAAACAGAGGCCACACAAGGGACACAGTTCTGAGAGACAGCAAGAGACAGAGGGAGACACAGGAAGAAAATATGAATGTAAGTACAAATTAATGGTTTACTGGGAATTTTATGCTCACTGTAGAAGGTTAGCTAAAAAAGAAAATTAACAACAAAAAATAAAATCTTTGGTTGTATATTCATCTCAACTGACACAGTCATTATCATTCCTGAAATAAGAATCAGATTGCTTTCTTGATGTTAAGAGTACTCTGAATAGCAAAGGCTGACATGTGTATGAACAAACACTGGATATATTGCTCAAAACACTTCCCTCTAAGTTCACATAAAATAAATTTGAATAATGTTCACTTCTAAAAAATTGACAAGACATGAATATATCTGGACAACATCAAAATTCAGTACAGTGGGTCAGTCAGATGATAACTAGATGCCTCTAACAGGAAATGCACATGACAAATTTATTTCAATTCTAAAATTTTAACTTAATTCATAATTCATGCATATATCACACACAGGTGTGAATGTGGTTAATGTCCTTAGAGAAATAGAACAGTCTTTTGGACTCTGTGGGAGAGGAAGAGGGTGGGATGATTTGGGAGAATGGCATTGAAATATGTATAATATCATATATGAAACGAGTCGCCAGTCCAGGTTCGATGCATGATACTGGATGCTTGGGGATGGTGCACTGGGACGACCCAGAGGGATGGTATGGGGAGGGATGAGGGAGGAGGGTTCAGGATGGGGAACACATGTATACCTGTGGCAGATTCATTTTGATATATGGCAAAACCAATACAATATTGTAAAGTTAAATAAAATAAAATTAAAAAAATTAAAATTGCATACCTCTAAAAAAATAAAATTTTTAATGTACATATGTATTAAAATTTTAAAATTAAAAAAAAAAACTCTAAAAAAGGCACAGACATACTATGTTTTTTTAGTCTTTCCTTAAAAGACTTGAAAAACACGAATGAGCCATCTATGTTAAATAATGTATTTATGTCATTTCTTGATGTATATCATTAGAATTCAGTGATTTTAGTGGATTGAATAGTGTCCTTCCAAATAATATGTCCATGTCCTAACTCCAGATATCTGTGAATGTGAACTTATTTGGATGATCAGATAAGGTCATCATAGATTTAGGTTTAGCCCTAAAATCCTATGACAAATATCTTCATAAGAGAAAAGAGAGAAAGACTGAGACACATGGAGGAAAGACATGTGAAGACAGAGATAGAGATTGGAGTGATACATCGACAAGCCAAGGAAGACTGCCAGCACCCCCAGAAGATAGAAGTGAGGCACTGAACAGATTCTCCCTCAAATCCTCCAGACGGAAGCAATCCTGTGACAACTTGATTGCAGATTTTTGGCCTCCTGACTGTGAGACAGTACATTTATGTTGTTCAAGCCACAAAGTTTATGGTAACTTGTTACTACAGCCCTAGAAAATTATTACAGTGACCCAGCTTTAAATGAGAGGTATCTGATAACAATTTTAATTAGCTACTTATAATCTCAAACATCAAGGATAATTGTATATAACAATCTAAATAATCCAATAAAAATCATCTCTTAATATACGCACACTTTGACTGCCAGAGATGAGGACAGAGACTGTTTCCTGAGAAAATTCAAAGACAGCATTGTAAGTATTTCAGAAAAAAAAAAGTAACATCTGATAAATGGGAGAAGGATCAATTCTATAAGCATTCCAATGTTCGGAAGGCAAATTGATGATTTAACAGGTGACATAAATCTGCCTTTGATTCTCTGTGTGTGATAATGTGTGACAGTGTTAGTCACTCAGTTGTGTCAGACCCTTTGGGACCCCATGGACTATGGCCTGCCAAGCTCCTCTGTCCATGGAGTTTTCCAGGCAAAAATACTGGAGTTTTGGTAAACATGGAAAACCTTACCTTCTCGTAAAATTCAAGTTTTGTTCACAAGTACCTTTGAGGTCAAGTTCATCCTAGAGTCTTTCTCAGCATCTGCAGATTCCCTCATCCTGCTGCTTGAACAGTTGCTAATGAATGAAGATCACCCCAGCATGCCCCCCTGCTGTTGCTCATTTGCCCATTAGCATCTGCTTAACCAGCAGGCTGGGAGAAGCTCTGGTGCCCAATCAATGTAGCTGATGAGGGCTGGGGTAGGGAAGACTGTTGCCAACAGAGCCAGATCATAAATCAACTCCAATATTGGCAAAGATTATTAATCTTAGAAAGGGTGACATATATCACTGTGTAGGCATGGAGAAAATCCTTGACATTTATGAGAAATAGGAGAAGCTAAAACACTGAAGTATGCTAACTTTAGAAAATCTGTTGAATACCAGCAATTTCAGTTTCCTTACACCTGATTTATAATAAGGTTCTTTCTTGTTCAAACATTATCTAATACTTGGTAGATGCCCAGAGATACAAAACCACACCTAGAAAGAAAAAAAAAAAGCATCCTCAAAAACATTTCTCTGGAGTGGGTTACCTTATTGCTTTTACCAAAAGCACAAAATTACCTCATTATCAAACTTATCAGGGAAAGACTCATTCCACTGTGTCAGTCTAACTGTATATTTGCTCTTAACAATAATTTCCAATTAAGAAGCTGGATGACTTAAACACAGATAATAAGAGAAGTCTGCAAGAAACTGAAAAGTAAAAGTACACTCCATTCTGAGGACAGTCACTAGCTTTTACCCTCAAATGGGATGGTCTACTTTAAATACTCTGAAGAGAGGCAGAATGCCTATCCAGAAAAGGATTAGATGTGGCATTGTAGTGGGAAAAAGAGGGCTGGTACCAATAAGGGTGAGGTTAAGATGAACTATTGCTAATAAAAATAAACAAGTGTCAGTTAGAAAAGGAAATATGGAATATTAAACAATGACATATGACATCTTTTATAAATTGGCAAGTGCTAAGTGTAAAAAGATTAGTTTCTGAATGAGATGTTAACATTATTTGGTGTGAAAGGTTTCTAAAGTGCACAAAAAGCAGCATTCAAACAGATTCACTGAAGATTGAGTGTTAAGTACCTCACAAATAAAAAATGCTTCATAGAACAATCACTTTACATTTTCTATAGCCATTGTAGGACAAGAAGTGATTGGAATTAACTTTTGGATATACTAGAGAAATAAATATTCCTCTCTCAAGAAGTCTACGGACTATTAAGATGTCATCCACACAGGAAATAATAAATAACTATACAATAATATAGAAAAATGTGCCAAAATTAGAGAAACAAAGCAAATAGTTTGTTTACAACATGATTTATAATCATCTTTCAGCACTTCAATAGTCTCTAAGATAATATATAATGGTTTATAAAATTTCTCTCTATAACATATCTGCTTCAAAAATTCTGCTTCCAGAAGAAAATTCTTATAATTGAACATGAATCTCTGTAATATTTATTGTAAAAATGTCAATTCAACTATTAATAACAGAGTAATAAAGTCAATAATATGCCTGTGTAATAATACACAGTGAATAAGAGTTTATCCTGTCATCAACTTAATAAAGTCTGAACACTCCCAAAGTAACCAGGACTTTAAGAATTACAGCATCTGGACATCAATTACATTAATCCAGTTTCCCACTAGAATGTTGGTAGAAAATGGCAGTAGCATTTTTAAGTGATTTGGGGGATCATTTTCACATATTAAAAATTCAATTAAAAATAAAAATATACAGTATTCCAAGCATTGTTCTTTGTAATATGTCTACTTTTTTTGCACTGATTAAAATCCAATTTGGGACAGAGTAAAACTGTGTTCAACAATTTCCAGAAATACATAGAGTGTCCATACATGTGAAATGACCCACCTCAATAAAACAGAATAATATTTCAAACATTCAGAAGAATGTGAATGTATTAGAAAAGATCTTGAAAACCTACACCTGTGGCGGATTCATGTTGATGTATGGCAAAACCAATACCATATTGTAAAGTAAAAAAAAAAGAAATGATATGGAAAACCTACATAATAAACCAATAATTAACTCAGAAGAGGGATCTAGGTTTGAGAAAGGTAAAAGGTGAATTTTTAAGTTCTGTTGATTTTTTGTAAATATTTTCTCCATGAATTCACTGTGCAGTGGTAAACACAATTGAAGTGTGGAACAGTGACAATAATGTCCAGTAACCTAATCAAACTGTCCAATAACTAAATCAGAAACTAAATCTAACACATGTGGCAATGTCAAAATAAATTTTCTCCATATGGACTGATTCTGAACATTCTAAGCCAAAATCTCTGAAACTGATCATTTAACTACCTCACCACCTGATTCTGAGGCACGCCAACACTGACAACTTAAAATCTACTCAAGCCAGAAATAGGGCAGTTGGGCCTGAGCTGCAGGAAACACTATTGAGTCCAGATACACATGAGCCACTACCTATCCCATGAATTCACTCAGGGACCCAGGATGGACCCCAAGTGGTTCCTATCATTTGCCCACAAATTCCCAGAATCAGCTCTGCTTCACCTGAGAGCCTTCATAAGACAATCCTTACTTGTCTTCAGTAGCTGGTCAGTGCAGACGACTGCTGTCTGCTACTCACTACAGACCAAATCTTAAAAAAAAAAAAAAAAAAAAAAAAAAAAAAAGTGAGGTTCTAATTAGGCTACTCTTGAGAGTTAAATATAGGGGTTTGGGTTTGGGGCACACTCTCCTGGAACTGAGAGGCCTCAGGCTCTCCCATGAAGGCTTTCCCATGAAGGCTCTCCCATGGGAGCCTATTTTGTTTGTTTGTTTTAGTCAGAAGTGTACTGAATGAGGGACTGTATACAGGAGGATTATCCAGCAAAATGTTTCCCTTAGGCCAGCCTCTCTTCCTCTTTTCAGTGAGTTTCAAACCTCTGGAATGCTCTTGGCCTCACCAATTCACTTACTGCACCCCGGGGTCATTCTTTTTTGAACTTTCTGGGTAGAACAGTGCTATCCACTTGTCAATGCAGGGGACATGAGTTCAATCCCTGATCTGAGAAGATTCCACATGCTGTGGAGCAACTGAACCTGTGTGCCACAACTACTAAGCCCATGCTCTAGAGTTCATATGCACAACCACAGAGACCATGCTGCAACTATCAAAATCTGTGTGCCTATAGCCTGTGCTCCACAGCAAGAGAAGACATCTCATTAAGAAGCCTGCACACCACAACAAAGAGTAGCCCCTGCTGGCCACATCTAGAGAAAGCCTGCATGTAGCAATGGGGACTCAGCACAGCCCCAGATAAATAAATATAAATTAATTAATTAATTAAAAAATTATTTTTCTTGGCCCGTTCTAGCATTAGTTCTCTCAAAAATTCTAGAAGATCTGTTTCAAACCCTGAAGTCACAAGATTCAGATATTCATGCTTCTATGCCCTGTGTTCCTATAGGGGAAGAGTTTCTGTTTCTAGCTCACCCCTAGCAAACTATAGAGTAAAAAGTCTTTACTATAGTACTTCTATTTGGGGGAATCATTTTGCAAAAACCTGGGAATAATATTCACTCTTTCCCCTGATATACTGCTTTTCAATATGAACATCTGTACTTTGATAACCCATCTTCAAATCCAAGGGGTAAGGAGGGATTTTCAAAAGTGTTTTAATACATCTATGAATGCTCCTTGTTTTAGAAATTCAAGAACTCTCTTAATTACATCAAGAAGGGAATTAAGCTTTATTTTATTTATTCATTAATCTACATAATGAATAAAATAAAGTGCATGAGCTTGCCTGAAGGGCAGAACTCATGGTGGCAAGTGGGAGTGTCATTCTTTCAGAGAATCTTCGTTGATAATATCCTTGTGTTGTGGTTAACTGTGTTTCATTAAAACTCATAGGTTGCAGCCTTAAGTCCTCAGACTTAAGAAATAAGAATTTTGGAAGTGGGTTCATTGCATACATAATTAGTTATGATGAATTCTCACTGGAGTGGGGTAGACCATCAATTTGATATGACTGGTATCCTTATAAAAAAAGGAAATTGGGACACAGACACACACACCAAGACCACAATGTCAAGATATAAGGGTGATGCAGTGGAAGTCAAAGAACACAAAGATGCCAAAGCATTCTATGGTTTTATGCTCTGCAATTTTACACACTTATAGTCTTCTTGGCACTTGAATGAATTGTCCTGGCTCTTAATGGCTTAATCCAGTGATCAGTTCAATTCAGTTCAGTTGTTCAGTCGTGTCCAACTCTTTGCGACCCCATGAATCACAGCACGCCAGGCTTCCCTGTCCATCACCAACTCCCGGAGTTCACTGTACTCACGTCCTTCGAGGAGGTGATGCCATCCAGCCATCTCATCCTCTGTTGTCCCCTTCTCCTCCTGCCCCCAATCCCTCCCAGCAGCAGAGTCTTTTCCAATGAGTCAACTCTTCGCATGAGGTGGCCAAAGTACTGGAGTTTCAGCTTTAGCATCATTCCTGATCTCCTTCAGAATGGACTGGTTGGATCTCCTTGCAGTCCAAGGACTCTCAAGAGTCTTCTCCAACACCATAGTTCAAAAGCATCAATTCTTCAGTGCTCAGCCTTATTCACAGTCCAACTCTCACATCCATACATGACCACAGGAAAAACCATAGCCTTGACTAGACGAACCTTTGTTGGCAAAGTAGTGTCTCTGCTTTTGAATATGCTATCTAGGTTGGTCATAACTTTCCTTCCAAGGAGTAAGTGTCTTTTAATTTCTTGGCTGCAGTCACCATCTGCAGTGATTTTGGAGCCCAAAAAAATAAAGTCTGACATTGTTTCCACTGTTTCCCCATCCATTTCCCATGAAGTGATGGGACTGGATACCATGATCTTCGTTTTCTGAATGTTGAGCTTTAAGCCAACTTTTTACTCTCCTCTTTCACTTTCATCAAGAGGCTTTTTAGTTCCTCTTTACTTTCTGCCATAAGGGTGGTATCATCTGCATATCTGAGGTTATTGATATTTCTCCCAGCAATCTTGATTCCAGCTTGTGCTTCTTCCAACCCAGCATTTCTCATGATGTACTCTGCATATAAGTTAAATAAACAGGGTGACAATATACAGCCTTGACGTACTCCTTTTCCTATTTGGAACCAGTCTGTTGTTCCATGTCCAGTTCTAACTGTTGCTTCCTGACCTGCATACAAGTTTCTCAAGAGGCAGATCAGATGGTCTGGTATTCCCATCTCTTTCAGAATTGTCCACAGTTTATTGTGATCCACACAGTCAAAGGCTTTGGCATAGTCAATAAAGCAGAAATAGATGCTTTTCTGGAACTCTCTTGCTTTATCCATGATCCAGCGGATGTTGGCAATTTGATCTCTGGTTCCTCTGCCTTTTCTAAAACCAGCTTGAACATCAGGAAGTTCATGGTTCACATATTGCTGAAGCCTGGCTTGGAGAATTTTGAGCATTACCTTACTAGCATGTGAGATGAGTACAATTGTGCCTTAGTTTGAGCATTCTTTGGCATTGCCTTACTTTGGGATTGGAATGAAAACTGACCTTTTCCAGTCCTGTGGCCACTGCTGAGTTTATATGAAATATCAATTAATTGATTCACTGAATTGTGTCTTTATATACATATATATGACATATGCCATTTGATTACATCAAGGGTCATTATCAAATCACCAGGCTTTGCTCCTCAGCAAGTGGTAGTTCTGTCATCTAGTGACAATGACTTAAGAGCATTATTTCTTTATAAATGCCATTGAAAAATAACAATGATATAACTGATCAGGGGTTCCTCTTTAAAAGCTCATCAAGATATTAAAAATGGTATATATTAAAATATTTCTCATACAATATGAGTTAAAGTATATATGAAACAGATTCAGTTCAGTTCAGTTGCTCAGTCGTGTCCGACTCTTTGCGACCCCATGAACCACAGCACACCAGGCCTCTCTGTCCATCACCAACTCCCAGAGTTTACCCAAACTCATGTCCATTGAGCCAGTGATGCCGTCCAACCATCTCATCCTTTGTCATCCCCTTTTCCTCCTGCCCTCAATCTTTCCCAGCATCAGGGTCTTTTCAAATGAGTCAGCTATTCACATCAGGTGGCCAAAGTATTGGAGTTTCCGCTTCAACATCAGTCCTTCCAATGAACACGCAGGACTGATCTCCTTTAGAATGGACTGGTTGGATCTGCTTGCAGTCCAAGGGACTCTCAAGAGTCTTCAACACCACAGTCCAAAAGCATCAATTCTTCCACATTCAGCTTTCTTTATAGTCCAACTCTCACATCCATACATGACTACTGGAAAAACCACAGCCTTGACTAGATGACCTATGTTGGCAAAGTAATGCTTTTAATATGCTGTCTAGGTTGGTCATAACTTTCCTTTCAAGGAGTAAGCGTCTTTTAATTTCATGGCTGCAGTCATCATCTGCAGTGATTTTGGAGCCCCCGAAAATAATGTCTGCCACTGTTTGCACTGTTTCCCCATCTATTTGCCTTGAAGTGATGAAAGGAAAGTGTGATGATAATTGTATAATGCAATAGGGACATATTCCAGCAGCAATATTTCAGGAACATAGTACTCTTTTGGACTGAATTGTGGCCCCCCAAAAATCCACATGTTGAAGCTTAACCCTCAATGTGACTGTATTTAGAGATAGGGCCTTCCATGAGCTATTAAGGTTAAATGAGAATCCTAAGTGTGTGGCCCTGCCTTAATCTGCTTGGCTTGCTATAACACAAATAACACTGGGTGACTTAAAAACCACAAAAATCTATTACTAAAAATTATGGAAGCTAGCAAGTCTACGATCAAGATGCTAGAGAACTGAATATTTGCTTCTTACTTTATAGTTCATGGATGATTGTTTTCTCACAGTGTCCTAAGATGGCCCTAAAGGGCAAAGGAGTTCTGCATTTTATAAGGATGATAATGTTATTCATGCCAAACACTCATGACCTAATCACAATCTTTAAGTACCACCACACTGAGAATTAGGCTTCAACATATGAATTTAGGGGAAAAACATTCAGTTAGCAAGCCCTAATACAACAGAACTTTTGTCCTCATAAGAATAAGAAACACCAAGAGTGATTCAATACAGAAAAATAGACAGAATTTGGCTGCCTACAAGTCAAGAAGAGACACCTCACCAGAAATCATCCCTGCCAACACTTTGATCTTGAACTTCTGTGAGAAGAACTGTGAGAAAATAAATTTATATTATTTCATCTGCCCCATCTATTAAAAGACTGGTATTTTGCTATAGAAGCCTTAGCTGACTAATAGAATTATTATTTACCAACAAAGCTTGACTTTCAGTAATAATGCATAAGATAAATAAAATATAATCATGTGAAAACAATGCTATGATATATAAAATTAATCAGGCATTGATTAAATATGTAGACATTATAATCACAGAAACAAAATTCAAACATTTGTGCTGTCTGAATTTTAAACAGAGAAGAAATTTTGACAATGATGAAAGAACAAAGATAGAAAAGGTGAGATAAAGTAACTTGAATATATTGTTAGGATAGTTTATCATTTTCTTATGTTTCACTCCTATACTATACCTTCCTGCTGTTACTTTCTCACTGAAATAAAAAATAAGTTTTCTTCATGAACCTATTTTCTGTTATGAATAAATTAATTTTATTTTCCCTTAAAAGGCCACCAGAAAACCACAAAGGACTCGAGAAAAATTTGAAATAGGCATTTTTAACAAGTAGACAAATAGCATAACTAAAGCAAAAACAACTAATTCACACTAAGAATTTAGTTAATAATTTTACAGAACACAAGAAATAATACCTAACAGAATAGCAAAAAACTCTGTAATTAATATGTTGGGAACACAATCAAAGCTAAGTTTAGACATAAAAGCAGATACACACATAAACCAAAGGTGAATGTAGTTAGTACAGTTTTTTAGTTGAAATTTGCTGACAGCTAGTTTATTTTAAAAGTCCATAATTACATGTCTATAGCTACCTACAAGCTATTGCTAAAGGTATATAAGAATAATTTTAGACATAATACTCAAAAAGTAATATTTGGAAAGTCTGGAAATAGATGCATTAGGAAATTCCATTTAACCATTAATTAGGCCCAATATTGTTTTTGTAATGCAACCTTTAGTATCAAAAAATGATGTATTTATATATCTATATACCCACTTTCTTACAATACACACAAATGACTGACTTACTATCTAAATTTAAACACTGATAATTTCTAAAGTAGATATACACAATTAGTTTTCTGTTTAGAAGTAGGTCAGGAATCATTCTCAAAACCTCATCTGAGGGAGTTACTGTGAATATAGTCCAGTGAATCAGTGGTATGGAATTGTCTTTATTACTCCTGAAGCCCATGGTTTTTAGAATTAAGATTATACAAGGCCTAAACATGTAGACCAGGGAAGGACTACTGATTGAGAGACTGGTGGTAGTGTTATAAGGCTGAAGATGCAGAAAAGATTCTTCTGAGAAATGAGACGCAAAGCTGCAATGAGTTACACTATAATAGAAAACTGATTAATATGAGACATTTTATTTTATTATTTTTTATTGAAATAAAATTGATTTTCAATGTTGTGTTAGTTTTAGCTGTACAGTATAGTGATTCAGTTGTATGCATATAGATATATAATATGCCCACTATATATAGTTTTAATATTTTCCCTTATAGTTTATTATGAAATACTGAATATAGCTTCCTGTGCTATACAGTAGGCCCTTGCTGTTCATCTATTACGTAGTAGTGTATATACATTAATCCCAGACTCCTAATTTATCCCTCATTCTTCTCCTCTTTGGTAACCATAAATTTGCTTTCTATGTTTGTGGGTATATTTCTGGTTTGTAAATAAGTTTGCTTGGACTTGTACATATAAGCAATATCATATGATGTTTGTCTCTCTCTGACTTATCTTACTTAGTATGATAATCTCTAGGTCCATCCATGTTGCTGCAAATGGCATTAATTTACACTTTATGGCTGAGTAATATTCTATTATATATATATATATACCTCTTGATGGCTATTCAGTGAACATTGGGGTACATGTATCTTTTTGAATTATGTTTTTCTCTGGATATATGCCCCGGAGTGGGACTGAAGGATCATACGATAGTTCTATTTGTAGAAATTAAAGGACACTTTATATTGTTCTTCATAGTAGCTATTCTTATTTACATTCCTACCAACCAGGTAGGGAGGGTTCCTTTTCTCCACACTTTCTCCAGCATTTACTGTTTGTAGACTTTTTGATGACTGCCCTTCTGACTGGTGAGTGAGGTGATACCTCATTGCAGTTTTGAGTTGCATTTCTCTAATAATTAGCAATACTGATAATTTGTTCATGTGCCTGTTGGCCATCTGTATGTATTCTTTGGAGAAATGTTTATTTAGATCTTCTGTTCATTTTTTGATGGGGTTGTTTGTTATTCTGGTATTAAGTGGCATAAACTGTATATTTTAGAAATGAATCTCTTGTCTTTCCCCTGTTTGCAAATATTTTCTCCATTCTGTAGGTGGTCTTTTCATTTTGTTTATGGTTTTCTTTGCTGGGAAAAAAGCTTTTAAGTTTAATTGAGTCCCATTCATTTATTTATTTACTTTTATTTTCATTTTCATTATGCTAGGAGGTGAATCCAAAAATTACTGCTGTGATTTATGTCAAATAAGGTTTAACCTATGTTTTTCTCTCAGAGTTTTATAGGACCGAGTCTTACATTTGGGCATTTGATCTATTTTATTTTTGTATAAGGTGTTAGAGACTGTTCCTATTTCATTCTTTTTACATGTAACTGTCCAGTTTTCCCAGCATCACTTACTAAAGATATTACCTTTTCTCTATTGTAGAGCCAGACATCCTGGAATATGAAGTCAAGTGGGCCTTGGAAAGCATCACTACGAACAAAGCTAGTGGAGGTGATGGAATTCCAGTTGAGCTATTCCAAATCCTGAAAGATGATGCTGTGAAAGTGCTACATTCACTATGCCAGCAAATTTGGAAAACTCAGTGGTGGCCACAGGACTGGAAAAGGTCAGTTTTCACTCCAATCCCAAAGAAAGGCAATGCCAAAGAATGCTCAAACTACCGCACAATTGCACTCATCTCACACACTAGTAAAGTAATGCTCAAAATTCTCCAAGCCAGGCTTCAGCAATATGTGAACCGTGAGCTTCCTGATGTTCAAGCTGGTTTTAGAAAAGGCAGAGGAACCAGAGATCAAACTGCCAACATCCGCTGGATCATGGAAAAAGCAAGAGAGTTCCAGAAAAACATTTATTTCTGCTTTATTGACTATGCCCAAAGCCTTTGACTGTGTGGATCACAATAAACTGTGGACAATTCTGAAAGAGATGGGAATACCAGACCACCTGATCTGCCTCTTGAGAAATTTGTATGCAGGTCAGGAAGCAACAGTTAGAACTGGACATGGAACAACAGACTGGTTCCAAATAGGAAAAGGAGTACGTCAAGGCTGTATATTGTCACCCTGTTTATTTAACTTATATGCAGAGTACATCATGAGAAATGCTGGGTTGGAAGAAGCACAAGCTGGAATCAAGATTGCCGGGAGAAATATCAGTAACCTCAGATATGCAGATGACACCACCCTAATGGCAGAAAGTGAAGGGGAACTAAAAAGCCTCTTGATGAAAGTGAAAGTGGAGAGTGAAAAAGTTGGCTTAAAGCTCAATATTCAGAAAACAAAGATCACGGCATCCGGTCCCATCACTTCGTGGGAAATAGATGGGGAAACAGGAGAAACAGTGTCAGACTTTATTTTTCTGGGCTCCAAAATCACTACAGATGGTGACTGCAGCCATGAAATTAAAAGACGCTACTCCTTGGAAGGAAAGTTATGACCAACCTAGATAGCATATTCAAAAGCAGAGACATTACTTTGCCAACAAAGGTTCGTCTAGTCAAGGCTATGGTTTTTCCTGTGGTCATGTATGGATGTGAGAGTTGGACTGTGAAGAAGGCTGAGCACCGAATAATTGATGCTTTTGAACTGTGGTGTTGGAGAAGACTCTTGAGAGTCCCTTGGACTGCAAGGAGATCCAACCAGTCCATTGTGAAGGAGATCAGCCCTGGGATTTCTTTGGAAGGGATGATGCTAAAGCTGAAACTCCAGTTCTTTGGCCTCCTCATGCGAAGAGTTGACTCATCAGAAAAGACTCTGATGCTGGAAGGGATTGAGGGCAGGAGGAGAAGGGGACAACAGAGGAAGAGATGGCTGGATGGCATCACTGACTCGATGGACGTGAGTCTGAGTGAACTCCGGGAGTTGGTGATGGACAGGGAGGCCTGGCGTGCTGCGATTCATGGGGTTGCAAAGAGTCGGACATGACTGAGTGACTGATCTGATCTGATCTGATCTGATACTCTTTCCTCCAAGACATTTTTAAAAATGGTTATAGTTTCACACTTGGATTACTTTAAAAATTTTTGAGTGATGACTATAAAGACTAGAGTTCCTGCCCTGAAAAGGATAGTACTCAATGAATTATATGGGCCATATTTATTTAGATTTTTCTTAGATGTAAGAAAAAAATCATTTGTACTGTAATATTTATTTAAAAGAATCTTACTTTTACCAAAGGAATTCAAGTCATAAAAAATGATGCTAGACTTGCAGAACTGCAGTTGGTTGGAATTAAACAAGATAGATATATAAATTATATATATATATATATATATATATATATATACTATTACACATATTAATACATCGTTAATTTTTGGCACATGGCAGGTACTCAACATACTTTATCTCCCTGTATTCTGCTAAATCATTGGAAATACAGTACTGGGGATCCATCAGGAATCAGTTATTAGGTGGAAAACTGTAACAACTACTGACAAAAAGAGCTGGTACCTTCAAATAGATACATAATAATAATAGATAATAAAAAAAGAATATACAATAAGTGAAAAAGACAAAGGTATTAGACATAAATAATAGGGCCTCACTGAAGGAAAAGTGAAGTAAACATATCAAGTCAGTAAATGTAAAATGTTTGATAAAATATCATGAAATAAATATTCTTCCCTAATTGCTCAAATTGCTCCATAGAACTTCTACAAGTAAAATTTGGTTTCTTAACATTATACTTTAAGTACTTTAGATGATTCCAAATTAAACACAGATCATCCCTGTTCTTGTAGTTACTCACTTAAGCAAGTACTAAGCATAGAGCAATCAATGAGAATTGACACACATATTTTGTTCACAACCTTCATCCAGAATTGCTTCCTTAACATATTCTCACACTTGATTCCGGGCCAATTTTATCACTCCATCTATGTATAACTGGATAGGTTTTCTGTTCCATTTTAAAATAATTTGAATTATATATCCAAATATGTTTACCTCTTGCAACCTCCAGTAAATATTCTCCCTGGGGCATCTTGGCACCACAATGGGAAATCCATGTGAAGGCCACATTTCTGCATAATCTCTAACCATTGAGCAGCATTTCTTTTGCTTTTATGCCAATCGTACAAAAAGGAGTAGGAAAATACATTATTAATGTCTTCTCTCCCACATGTTTCTCAGTAAAATTACAAATTTCTATTAGTAATGGTATCTATAAAGAGAGGAGAGGTTTTTTTTTTTTAACCATTGAAAACAGGGACATTTTCCAGGAGTGTCTTCACTATTCAAAAAATGGGCGTTTGATTTTGTGTCAAGAAAATATGTAAAAAAAAAAAAAAAGTCAAGAAAAAAAAGAGAATAATAAAAAGAGTGCACTGACTTCAGCCTTAGTATGACAGGTAATAGAAATGGGAGCAATCTATTTAATCATTAATCTCATTATCTGACCAGAATGGAATAAGTAATAAAAGTAATAATTTCTACTATTTTCACCCTACTAAGCTTGTGAATATAGTTACTGATGTAATATAACAGAATTTTATTATTTCATCTAGAAAGAAGTATAAACATATTCACGTTATATAATTGTTTTAATATTTTTGTAATGATTGTATTTTCTAAGTTAAAAGTGTATATCACATAAAAGGTAAATAAACTGGCCTGTGTGCCTGGCAAAAATCAGGCTAGATCTGTCAAGTGTTGATAGGTCTACTATGAACTCAAACTCAGTTAATGATAGATAAGGAAGAAAGGTGTGTTTGCTCTGTCATGGCAGGATTCTTTGATAAGTTACTTTGAGTTATTTTCTGTCTCTTTGAGGAAAGACAAATGGATTATGTACCATGTCAGGGTCTTGTTATTTGCATAGGTTTAAAGTATGACAATTACTAATTTAAAGTGTCTCAGAGCTTGAGACATATATAATCTTTCTTTCTATAAACATTCCACATGTAATTTTGAAGGGAGACATGAGTCACATCCTGCATGTGTCTGATATTTTCTTAAGTGGGATACACTCCAAAGTTTACTTGATGGAGACAGACATATCTTGAATGTGATATTTTGAGGTTTAAACATAGTAGTGATACATGGTTTTGAATTTTTAAAGACTGGAATGTGGAAGTCCCCCAGCATAGAATTTAGCAATGTATTCCTACAAGAATCTTACCATCTAGAGCCAGCATGTTTTTCAGCCTTATTTTCATTCTTTATGCCTATTGCATCATAGTCCTGACTCTAATTTTTATTTAAAGTTTTTGGACTGATATACGAATTAAAAAAAAGTTCCCTTTTTCATACTTGGACTTTTTCCAAAAAATAATTTTATAATAATAAGATCAGAAAATTTAAGGAGACTTTAGAATTTAAGCTCATTCATCTAGTTCAGCCACCTAAATAGAATCTTTTCTGCAATATCCCTAGTAGATGATCACTCATTTTCTACTGAAATGATGCCTATTATGGCAATCTATTCAACTTTAGAAAACTCTGATACTTAGAAAACTCCACTTCATATGTTTATCCCCTAATTGTGAACTACTCCTTCTAGTACTATAGGTTGGAGTAAAGCAAAATATTTTTTTAATATTTTTAATAATATTTTTACAGACTGCTTTATTTATGTGATGGCTGTGATGGGTCTTCATTGCTGTATGCAGGCTTTCTCTAGTTGCAGAGAGTGGGGGTTACTCTCTAGTTGCAGTGTACAGGCTTCTCCTTGTGGTGGCTTCTCTTGTTGCAGAACACAGGATCTAGGTGGGTGAGCTTCAATAGTTACAGCACAAGGGTTCAGCAGTTACAACTTTCTGGCTCTAGGGTACGTGGGCTTCAGTAGTTGTGATACAGGGGCTCATTAGTTGTGGCCCATGGGCTCTAGAGTGTGCAGGCTCCAAACAGTTGTGGTGTGTGGGTTCAGCAGTTGTGGTGCACAGATTCAGCTGTCCCACTGGATGTGGAATTCATATCCCCTGCATTGGCAGGCAGATTCTTATCCACCGAGCCACCAGAGAAGTCCAAAGAAAAACAATTGTATTACTTCTTCTCCATGACAGCTCTTCAAACTTTAGGCTCACTCATTAATAAACAATGAGTATGCACTATGACCCTTAGACAGAATTAGCTGAATAATACATGTCCTCTACATGCAGGAACTTATATTCTACAGTAGTAAATATGTGTGATAATGTTATGTGTTCAACTTATGTAAGCTGCCCTATGAGAACACAATGATCTCTCAAGATTTTGCTATTTTCCTCCTTCCTCTAGACAGGTAATACACAATCTCCTGATGTTGCATGTTTAAAAAGTTTTAGCATGCACTTCAATAATGTCATTTATTGATCCCTGTAGCTCATATGGTAAAGAATCTGTCTGCAATGCAGGAGACCCAGTTTCAATCCTCAGTCCAGAAGATCCTCTGGAGAAGGGAATGGCAAGCCACTCCGTATTCTTGCCAGGAGAAGCCCATGGACAGAGGAGTCTGGTGGGATACAGTCCATGGGGTCACAAAGAGTTAGACACAACTGAGTGACTAACACTACTACTATTATACTATATAAGCACAATAACTTGCTAGTATGAGATGAAAATTACAAAGTATGCAAAAATAGATATTACAAAAAAATTTTAAAAATAAACAGATACAGGATGTTTAATATCCTCTTTCCAAACCCAAAACGATCATCTTGCAGAAGCAGAAAAATAACATTTTCTAAACTTCAAGATACTGAAGATTTAAATTTCGTTACTTTTGCTATCCTTTTAACAAATTTGCATGCCAGAACTGACATGGAGGGCATACTTCAGCTCTTTTCTGCTGGCAAATGTCACTGTAGATGTGGTATCCTGATCACTATCATCAGGTGGTTGTGGAGATTTTATGAACATTCTGGTTTTCATGGAAGTGGCTTACTTGGTGG
Organism: Bubalus kerabau; assembly: GCF_029407905.1. Taxonomy (NCBI): domain Eukaryota; kingdom Metazoa; phylum Chordata; class Mammalia; order Artiodactyla; family Bovidae; genus Bubalus; species Bubalus kerabau. The sequence continues at coordinate 98,910,011 of NC_073627.1, read as the reverse complement.
CTTGGTTCTACAGCACAGCATCTGGAATCATTTCTTGAAAGATTAACCTAGAGTCAACTTCTTTAGTCTTTCCAATAATTCTGTAAGTTATTAGTACTCAATAGGATATCCTTTTATACTAAAAGTAGCTAGAAGAAATTTTTATTCCCTATAACTTAGCCCTGGGCTTTGTTAGTGGCTCAGATGGTAAAAAATTTGACTGCAATGCAGGAGACCTGGGCTGAATTCCTGGGTTGGGAAGATCCCCTGGAGGAGGGCATGGCAACCCACTCCAATGTTCTTGTCTGAAGAATCCCTATGGACAGAGGACCCTGGTGGGCTACAGTCCATGGGGTCACAAAGAGTCAGACGTGACTAAATGCAGCACAGCACATGACTTAACCCTAAACAATACATTAATATGTTAATATTATTCATCCCAAAGGCAGTTCATCTTAAATTCAAGTCATTCAACTAGAGAATTATTTAAATTATTTCATTTAACCATTATTTATATAGAGTACTTGCCAGTTACCTGACAGTGTTGTTGGCTCTGGGAATGTATTTATGGAAAAACTAATAAAAATCTCTGCATTTAAAATTCTAATAAGAATTTTGTATTATATGATTTCACATATTTATGACCACATTTACTTATCTACATAATTATGAAAATTTAAAGATTATTTAAAACTGTCCACCAAATAGAGTTCCTCTAAATATCTCATGAAGTTTTTAGTATATTGAGATTTATCCTTAGCTTTTTGTCCTATTTTGAAATGCCTCTCTCCAAGAGTATTAATTTTAAAAGACAAAATAAATACAGCTTCTATGATAAACAATGAAAAGGTTAATAATATAACAGTTGTTAATGGACTCACTAATGACACAGTTCAGTTCAGTTCAGTCGTGTCTGACTCTTTGCGACCCCATGAATCGCAGCACACCAGGCCTCCCTGTCCATCACCAGATCCCGGAGTTTACTCAAACTCACATGCATCGAGTAGGTGATGCCATCCAGCCATCTCATCCTCTGTCGTCCCCTTCTCCTCCTGCCCGCAATCCCTCCCAGCATCAGGGTCTTTTCCAACGAGTCAACTCTTTGCATGAGATGGCCAAAGTACTGGAGTTTCAGTTTCAGCCTCAGTCCTTCCAATGAACACCCAGGACTGATCTCCTTTAGGATGGACTGGTTGGATCTCCTTGCAATCCAAGGGATTCTCAAGAGTCTTCTCCAACACCACAGTTCAAAAGCATCAATTTTTTGGCACAGTAGATTAACAAAATAACTTTTTATATTAAGTCATCTATGCTGCTAAGTCACTTCAGTCATGTCCGACTCTGTGCGACCCCATAGATGGCAGCCCACCAGGCTCTGCTGTCCTTGGGATTCTCCAGGCAAGAACACTGGAGTGGGTTGCCATTTCCTTCTCCAATGCATGAAAGTGAAAAGTAAAAGTGAAGTCGCTCAGTCGTGTCTGACTCTTCGTGACCCCATGGACTGCAGCCCACCAGGCTCCTCCATCCATGGGATTTTCCAGGCAAGAGTACTGAAGTGGGTTGCCATTGCCTTCTCCATAAGTCATCTATAGTACTCTATAAAACTGACCTAAACACAATATTCTGACTAAAAAGTGCTAAATTTCATTAAAAATGTATTGGAACTCTAAGGTTAGCCAAAGACATACAAATGACTAGCACATTATGGTACATATTTTCCTTTATCAATTATATATATTTGATATTGACTTCTTCTAACTATATAACCATTTTATAATGAAGAAAAAGATAAAAATGATTAAATAATGCATAAAATATATTTTAAAATTGCAAAAATATCACAAGTTAAAAAAATATTTTCCTCTTGGAAAAAATTACATAGACAAACAGGAATCACTTCCCGGACTCTGGGATTTAGAAAATTCAACTTTAAATAATATGAAGTATGAAGAAAATACAATTATACAATCTGAATGTTTAAGGAATTCTGAGAACATAAACCTTTTAAAATATACAGACCACAGACTTTAAGTGAAGCCACATTTCTCTGACTCAAAGATCTTCCCAACACAGGGATCAAACCTGGGTCTCCTGCATTGCAGGTGGATTCTTTTCACCAGGCAAGGCCATTATTCCTTAACTCGTTACAAATGTATTGATCCTAGATTGTCCCTAAAAAGTCTGAAAAATATCACCTAACACTAAATATTTGCCAGCAAAAGCTTCCGTCTTCACATTTCTAAACCACAAAATACTGCACAAGCCTTTGGGCCCCACTCACCTCTAGTCCGTCTAACCAGTTCTACAAAAGACATCATTAAAACCTAATGAAATGACTGAGAATAGAATATGGGAAAGGATACACTGTCCATTTCCTTTTAACTTCCATGAATGAGGAGTGCAGGAAAATAAACACTGTCAGCCAGCAAGCTTAGTTTACATACCTAGACAATATACTGATCTTAAAAAACAGAATCCAGATGTGAATAAGTATAATTGTCATTTGAGTATAACTGTCATTACTGATTTGTGGAAAATGGATTATTATTGACTAATTCAATTTCTGTAACAAATTGGAAAATGGAAGAGAGACAAAAGTAGAGTACTCATTAGGCATAACTAAGATGTTACAAATTAAATCTTTGTAGGAAGAAGAAATTAATTTGAATTACTTATGCTGCAGACAAAAAATATGGGAAATCAATTTAAAACGAAAGGTCATATTATTAATATATACTCGATATTGCTACTGCTGCTAAGTCACTTCAGTCGTGTCTGACTCTGTGCGACCCCATAGACGGCAGCCCACCAGGCTCCTCCGTCCCTGGGATTCTCCAGGCAAGAACACTGGAGTGGGTTGCCATTTCCTTCTCCAATGCATGAAAGTGAAAAGTGAAAGTGAAGTCGCTCAGTCGTGTCCGACTCTTAGCGACCCCCTGGACTGCAGCCTACCAGGCTCCTCCGTCCATGGGATTTTCCAGGCAAGAGTACTGGAGTGGGGTGCCATTGCCTTGTCCATACTCGATACTAATACTCTATATATTCTCTCTCTATATATATACTAATATATACTATATGCTTGCATAATAACCTATAATTTACATATGTACAACACAAACATATATTCTGTTTGAGATTAAAAAACAAACACAAATATGCATTTTGTGTATGTGTTTGTGTGTGTACATATACAAAACTATGGACTTAGGTTAGATTACAAAGTATTTGTCTTACACTGAAGCCAAAAAAAAAAAAAATCTTCCTGCAAATATTTACTGATAGATATTATTGCCTTATGACTAAAAGACTGCTGGCATTGTGAATTCTAGCTATATCATTGGTAAACTGAATTTTTTCTCTAGAGATTTAAAAATAGAATAAACATCTAGATGTTTAACAGATATTTGATAAAGGATGACTCAATAGCTTTTGTTCCTATGAGTGTTACAGTAGAAAAGTGCAGGCATTGGACTCTGAAACACATGGAAATGAATCCCAGCTCTGTTCTTTACGTTACATGTGATCTTGTGTTTCAGTTTCCTTATTTAAATAAGGATGCTAATGATGTTGTCAATTAGTACATTTTATTCCTCACAATTTTGTGAAGATTAGAGATAAGCATCACAATAACTAATTACATACTAAGTCATAGGGAGATTTTATAAATTCAATAGATCAGTTTTGTGGTTATTATTTTCTTTCTCTGAGCATGCTTGGAAAATAAAATCAGAGCTATATCAAATGTCAGTTGTATAAATCCAACCATATGACCTGGCAGTGATTTCCTTGATATAATTCCCAAATGAATGCTTAATCACTAGTACTAAACTGGATATACAAATCACTGTCTGATAACAGCCTTAGAGTTTTCTATATTTTACCAGAAGAAGGAGCACAAGAGTGAGATCATATGAGTGGAAAACATAAAAAATACTGGACTAATTTCTTTTCACTCTCCTGTTATGGTCAAGGGCTATATAAGGAAAAGTGATACTGTAAAGTTTGTTCAGATCAGTTCAGTTGCTCAGTTGTGTTCAACTCTTTGTGACCCCATGGACTGCAGCACGCCAGGCCTCCCTGTCCATCACCAACTCCCAGAGTTTACCCAAACTCATGTCCATTGAGTCGGTGATGCCATCCAACCATCTCATCCTCTGTCATCCCCTTCTCTTCTTGCCCTCAATCTTTCCCAGCATTAGGGTTTTTTCCAATGAGTCAGCTGTTCGCATCAGGTGGCCAAAGTATTGAAGTTTCAGCTTCAACGTCAGTCCTTCCAATGGACACTCAGGACTGATCTCCTTTAGGAAGGACTGATTGGATCCCCTTGCAGTCCAAGGGACTCTCAAGAGTCTTCTCCAACACCACATTCAAAAGCATCAATTCTTTGGCACTCAGCTTTCTTCACAGTCCAACTCTCACATCCATACATGACCACAGGAAAAACCATAGCCTTGACTAGACGGACCTTTGTTGGCAAAGTAATGTCTCTGCTTTTTAATATGCTTTCTAGGTTGGTCATAACTTTCCTTCCAAGGAGTAAGCACCTTTTAATTTCATGGCTGCAGTCACAAAGCCATGTTAAATTGGACAAACCTCTGTGAAGTCTGCTTGTTCCTACATACATTTGAGTGTGACAAATGCTTGGCTATTGATATCTGGGGCAAATGGAAAGCATTTAATAGAGGAATATGAACTAATGAATATAACCTTAATTTGTAAGAGATATGCTACATATTTAGCAGCAGGCCCATGGACAGGTTTGACTTACAAGAATGGCTAACTTATTCTGCCTTCTGGGATTTATGTTTTCAGAAGCATGATATAAGCTGGTATCAAAAATATCATTATTTTATGTCAGAACACCACATTTTGTGAAAATTTATTGGCAATATCTGAAAAATCTAAAAGTCTTAAATATGAGGTAAGGGCTCGCAAGTTTTACTCAAAATTGTTAGCTAATTTTCTGACTTGGAAGACTGAAATTTATTAAAATACACATTCATACACTCTTTAATCATTCTGAGCCAAAAGCCTATTCCTAAATATCCATGGGTCTACCTCTTACTCCACAACACTGCAGTTTTGACTGCAATGGAAGGACTTGGTTGGTCATATTTCTTGCTCTCTCTTTGAAATTACTCCAGAAATTCATGGCGTGACAATGGAAAAATCACTTATCTCCTCTCCCTTAGCTTCTTCATTTCTAAAACAAAAGAATTGAATTACATTATCTTTAAAGCCTCTGGAAAATTTTTCTCTTGTAGATGAAAGTAGATTGCTAAGAAAAGTGCTTACTTTCAAGGAAAAGTAAAAAGGCCCTTGGTTTAAAAAATGTTGCTTTGTTTACAACCCCTCTGTTATGTCTTCTAGATTAGTATATTTCTAGATTAAAATATTTTTTTTTACCATTTCTGACATACTATACAGTTGCATATAATGGTAATCTTTTCATCAAATAAAAATCTAATACATTTTTTTTCTTTTGTATACAAACTGTTATAACAAGTAAAAACTAAACTCTTTAAAGCTTTGAGGAATTATTCATGAAAAGTATTGAATTATGCCACAAGAGAGATGACATTGTCAAAGAGAAACTATTATTTTTAATTGAAATTCCAATTCTTAACTACAACACATTTTTATGTATTAATAATTTTTAAAAGCTTTAGAGATTTTTATTCTTGAACAGTATCCAAAAGAGAAGCATACAGGTCATCCTTATATCTTCATTTTATATAATTTCTTACACTTTCTATTTCACTTATTTTAAAAATCACTACATTTTGTAAGATAGGAAGGAATAAGCACAAAAAATTTTATTTTTAAAATGAAGAAATTAAGATTCCAGGGTCACAGAGCTGAAAAGTGACAGAAATGAAACTTACACCAAAGTAAAAGCTAAAGCTAATAATACCTACATGTTAAATAAATACTGGAAATTAGTTTCAAGGAGAGTGAAATTGATTCTCAAAAATGCAATTTTTTAGCCTTTACAACCACATTTTCTTCTGTTATATGTTTGCTATTCTGCTCTTTTTTTTTTTTTTTTTTTCCTGTAAACAGATACTCTGGATCAACAATGCTGCTGCTGCTGCTAAGTCACTTCAGTCATGTTTGACTCTGTGCAACCCCATAGACGGCAGCGCACCAGGCTCCCCCGTCCCTGGGATTCTCCAGGCAAGTACACTGGTGTGTTGCCATTTCCTTCTCCAATGCATGAAAGTGAAAAGTGAAAGTGAAGTCACTCTGTCGTGTCAGACTCCTAGTGACCCCATGGGCTGCAGCCTACCAGGCTCCACCGTCCACAGGATTTTCCAGGCAAGAGTACTGGAGTGGGTTGCCATTGCCTTCTCCAGGATCAACAATGAGATTAACTTTTAATCAAGGAAACTAAAAGTGGATGGAAGCATGCAAAAAACTGGTAAGTCACATAAATATGTCTCCAAAATACAATATATTAACACTTTTTCTTTTTTCTTTTTTTAAAATAATTCAATGTATTAGATCAAGGCATTTTTCAGTTAATAACCTTATTATGTACTTGCCTAAATATTTGATCTATAATAAAAGACAATGTTCTTTGGATGAATACTATGTCTGAAATTATTTATTACAAGATTTGCAGCAGTATATACATATTTTTCTATGCATTCTTTTTTTTGGGTGGGCTCTCCTATTCAGTGTCAGTCAGTCACCTGGCCTTAGAAGGACCATTTAGATCATGATTAGTACTTTTTTTTCGCCCCCAGAGTACATTACAAAGTTTAAAATGTTTTAATAGGCCAATGTTTTATAGGTGACTTTCACTTTCACTTTTATGGCTCCCTGGTAGCTCAGTGGTAAAGAATCTGCCTGCAATTCAGGAGACCAGGGTTAGATCTCTGGCTGGGAAGATCCTGTGGAGGAAGTCATGGCAACCCACTGTAATACTCTTGCCTGGAGAATCCCATGGAAAGAGGAGCCTGGTGGGCTACAGTCCCTAGGGTCTCACAGAGTTAGATATGACTGAAGCAATTAAGCAGCAGCATAGGCCAATAATGGACTTACTTGTTATAATTTGGTTAATAGTTATTTTGAAACATACAAGATTGCACTTGTGACACCAGTACTTTTAAATCAGCACCCTTACTAACGCGAGAACATTTATTTCCACCTGGTAAAGATGCCAAATTATAATTAACCATTTCTGTATTTTCAGATGTTCAGATTTCTTCCGCTTAAAATATATATCTTTTGTGTTTAAATGTATTTTCTATATATGGAATTTCTCAAAAGAAATCCAGAATACTATGAAATCTTAATATAAACCTATAAATTAATTTTTGATAAAGCATTCTACTATATTTAAATAAATTATGACAGTAAATTTCAATTTTTATACAAAATATGTGAAAAAAATTTGCAATTGGAAAATTTTTATGCATTAATTTGAATTTGTCACCTAATTAGTAAAAAACAGAAACCTTATCTCCCTATTTTGTACAGACCTGCAACTTTCATTTATCCATTACTGGAAGGAATCAGAGATCAATCGATGTCGGTATCATAGAAGAGGAAAGTCAGAAAACAGGGAGTCACTTGGTAGAGTAGAAATTAGGTAAAAAGAGAGATAAACTCAGTCTCCAGTTGAATGGTGAGATCCTTCTACAATCTGCTGAAAATTCTATGAGTGACAATTGTAACATGGAAGTAGCAGATTTGAGCATAATTCTTTTAAGAAACTGAGTAACTCTAGGGCAATGGTTCAGAAATACTGATATTTGGGGATCATTTACAAATGAATTGGAGTTTGAACATCATCAGACTGGATTGAAACTGGATTGGTAGCCCCATTATACTGCAACCCCAGTAACTAAATTGAACAAATTTTCATGTAAATTATATTACCTAATCACAAAATACTGAACCAACCAGGGCTACACTTATTGTCATATGATCTCTCCAGAAATCTCACTCAAGTTTGCTACATAGAGGTTGATAGACAGTAAATATGTAGACACAAACCTGTTGTAGCCAGAGCTAAAAATAAACCAACCTGACACAGAGTAGGAAAGAAGTTAAGAAATAATCACACACTCTTACTTAGAGTGAGGTCTGTGAGCTGATGGCATTCCATGAAATGTCTGCCATTGGCTCACACTGAGAAAGATATGTAAATTGAGAGGAAGAATTTAGGAACTTTAATAGAAATATGTCAGTTTAAGATTAAAAGTATAACTGCACTCCTCTCATTTAACAGTGCATATATTGATTTAAATGATATTGAACTTGGGTACATGACACAGGGAGTCATGTACCCAGGTATCAGTCTAAGATGAATTTGAAATGAAACAAAATATGGGAAAAAGAAAACTATCTAAAACATAGCTAGTTTGAGGAGCATTGATCTCCGAGATAAAATCAGAGCAGAGCTGCTTACGTCTAAGCAAATACACTCTAAGATGGCTTTGCAAGTATTCAGCTCTACTGTAGCAACATAATATATTTTAAAAGGAAGCACAGCACCGAGCATTAGGCAAATTTTGGGAATAGAAGGAAATAATTAATAGATTATATACTATATATTGAAAATACACATATTGACCTTAATAAAAATAAAAACCAAATAATAAAAAGATCAAATTATATGAAATATATATTACAGAGCTAGATAAATTGGAAATGAAAACCACATTGAAAGAAAATAATTTGCAAATTAAAAGAGAAAAATTGACAAGATGGTAAGTTAAATTGCTATAAAAAAGAAAGACCAAATATCACTGTAATGAGTACGTGAGGAAAATCTCAGAGAGGGCAAAGCAATTAGAGAGCAGTTAAAGGTGTGGAAGACAGAAATATAGTGTTATTTTAGGACAAAATTAATTGATTAGTACCCTTCAATAAAATGTACTTGAGGTCCTCCTGGGGGTTGAGAGAAAACCTTGATTGTGAAATCCAGTTTAAAAAAAAAAAAAAAAAAACTAAAATCATGCTCAAGGGAGTTTTGACAAAAGAGTTGAAAACTTATGTCTGCATAAAAACCTGCATCGTGTTTGTATATAGAAGATTTATTTACAATCGTCAAAACTTGGAAACAGCAAAGATGTCTTTCTGTAGGGGAATGGATAAATAAACTGTGGCACATACAGACCATGGACTATAATTCGGCACTAAAAAAAATGCATTATAACACCATGAATAGTCATGAAGGAACCTTAAATGTGTATTAGTAAATGAAAGAAGTCATTAAGAAAAATCTAAAAAGGGTACAATTTCATTTGATGCCATTCTGGACAAGGCACAATCTGGAGACAATAAAAGGATAAGTGGTTGCCAGGGGTGGTGGTTGGGATGAATGAACAGGTGCAGCACAGAAGATGTTTAGGGCACTGAAGCTATTCTGCATGATCATAACCATGGATACCTGCCACTGTGCATTTATCAAAAACTGTACACTGTGCAACAGCAAGAGTGAACTGCAATGTAAACTATGAACTTTGGTCAATACAGGTTCATCAGTTCAGTTCAGTTCAGTTGCTCAGTCGTGTCTCACTCTCCATGACCCCATGAATCGCAGCATGCCAGGCCTCCCTATCCATCACCAACTCCTGGAGTTCACTCAAACTCATGTGCATCGAGTCAGTGATGCCACCCAACCATCTCATCCTCTGTCGTCCCCTTCTCCTCCTGTCCCCAATCCCTCCCAGCATCAGAGTCTTTTCCAATGAGTCAACTCTTCTCATGAGGCAGCCAAAGTATTGGAGTTTCAGCTTCAACATCAGTCCTTCCAGTGAACACCCAGGACTGATCTTTAGAATGGACTGATTGGATCTCCTTGCAGTCCAAGGGACTCTCAAGAGTCTTCTCCAACACCACAGTTCAAAAGCATCAGTTCTTTGGTGCTCAGCTTTCTTCACAGTCCAACTCTCATCCATAAATGACCACTGGAAAAACTATAGCCTTGACTAGACAGGCCTTAGATGGCAAAGTAATACCTCTGCTTTTTTATATGCTATCTAGTTTGGTTATAAATTTCCTTCCAAGGAGTAAGCGTCTTTCAATTTCATGGCTGCAGTCACCATCTGCAGTGATTTTGGAGCCAAAAAGATAAATAAATAAATAAAGTCTGACAGTGTTTCCACTGTTTCCCCATCTATTTCCCATGAAGTGATGGGACCAGATGCCATGATCTTCGTTTTCTGAAGGTTGAGCTTTAAGCCAACTTTTTCACTCTCCTCTTTCACTTTCATCAAGAGGCATTTTAGTTCCTCTTCACCTTCTGCCATAAGGATGGTGTCATATGCATATCTGAGGTTATTGATATTTCTCCCGGCAATCTTGATTCCAGCTTGTGCTTCATCCAGCACAGCGTTTCTCATGATGTACTCTGCATATAAGTTCAATAAGCAGGGTGACAATATACAGCCTTGACATACTCCTTTTCCTATTTGTAACCAGTCTGTTGTTCCATGTCCAGTTCTAACTGTTGCTTCCTGACCTGCATATAGGTTTCTCAAGAGGCAGATCAGGTGGCCTGGTATTCCCATCTCTTTCAGAATTTTCCACAGTTTAATGTGATCCACACAGTCAAAGGCTTTGGCATAGTCGATAAAGCAGAAATAGATGTTTTTCTGGAATTCTATTGCTTTTTCGATGATCCAGTGGATGTTGGCAATTTGATCTCTGGTTCTTCTGCCTTTTACAAAACCAGCTTGAACATCTTGAAGTTCACAGTTCATGTATTGCTGAAGCCTGGCTTGGAGAATTTTGAACATTACTTTATTAGCATGTGAAATGAGTGCAATTGTGTGGTAGTTTGAGCATTCTTTGGCATTGCCTTTCTTTGGGATTAGAATGAAAAGTCACTTTTTCCAGTCCTGTGGCAACTGCTGAGTTTTCCAAATTTGCTGGCATAGTGAATGTAGCATTTTCACAGTATCATCTTTCAGGATTTGAAATAGCTCAACTGGAATTCCATCACCTCCACTAGCTTTGTTCGTAGTGATGCTTTCTAAGGCCCACTTGACTTCACATTCCAGGATGTCTGGCTATAGTTGAGTGATCACACAGTCATGATTATCTGGGTCATTAAGATCTTTTTTGTATAGTTCTTCTGTGTATTCTTGCAACCTATTCTTAATATCTTCTGCTTCTGTTAAGTCCATACCATATCTGTCCTCTATCAAACCCATCTTTGCATGAAATGTTTCCTTGGTATCTCTAATTTTCTTGATGAGATCTCTAGTCTTTCCCATTCTGTTGTTTTCCTCTATTTCCTTGCATTGAGAGCTGAGGAAGGCTTTCTTATCTCTCCTTGCTATTTTTGGAGCTCTGCATTCAAATAGGAATATCTTTCCTTTTCTTCTTTGCTTTTCACTCCTCTTCTTTTCACAGCTATAACAAATGGTCTGTCTCCTGAGGAAGATGATAGTGGGACTTGCTCTGAGTGAATGGCATAAGAGAGTATGTGAAATCTCTGTTCTTTCTGCTCAATTTTATTGTGAACCTAAAGCTACCAAAAAAAAAAACTATTAAAAAATAGAGCTAGTTAAAAGGATTCAAATTTTGAAAAACCATTAATGGCTACAGCATCATTTAAATTTAGAGCTTAGATTAAACAATTTTGGAAAAACTTTTATAATTAAAATTTGACTCTGTGGGAGAGGGAGAGGGTGGGACTATTTGGGAGAATGGCATTTAAACATGTATAATATCATATATGAAACGAGTCACCAGTCCAGGTTCGATGCACGATACTGGATGCTTGGGGTTGGTGCACTGGGATGACCCAGAGGGCTGGTACAGGGAGAGAGGAGGGAGGAGGGTTCAGGATGGGGAACACTTGTATACCTGTGGCAGATTCATGTTGATATATGGCAAAACCAATACAATATTGTAAAGTTAAAAAAAATTTTTTAATTGAATTATATGTTATAATTTATTATAATATGCAAAAATAAATTGAAGAATATAAGAAAGTGAGATAATGCTTATCTCTACAGTTTCTGTATCAGAGAGTTACTATTTAAAATTTAAATATTTAGTCATAATTATTCATCCAGTTTAAATTTTTTTTGTGGATTTAGTGCAGGTTTTCTCAGTCATGACACTGTTGACATTTTGAGCCTGATAATTATTTGTTCAGGGAACAATCCTGTGTATTGCAAGATACAGCAGTATCCTTACCCTCTGCAGACTAGAAACCAGTAATATCTCCCCTTATATCCCTGTTGCAATAAACGAAACTTCTCCAGTGAATGCCAAATGCCTCCAGAGAGACGACTCCTGAGATTATTGCAAAGATAAACAAAAAGATGGTTCTTTGAGAAGATAAACAAGATGGACAAACCATTAGCCAGACTCATCAAGAAAAAAAGGGAGAAAAATCAAATCAATAAAATTAGAAATGAAAACTGAGAAATCATGACAGACAATACAGAAATACAAAAGATCATGACACTACCATGAGCAACTATATGACAACAAAATGGACAACTTGGAAGAAATAGACAAATTCTTAGAAAAGTATAACCTTCCAAAACTGAACTAGGAGGAAACAGAAACTCTGAACAGACTAATCACAAGCACAGAAATTGAAACTGTAATAAAAAACCTTCCAACAAAAAAACGCCAGGACCAGATGGTTTCACAGGTGAAATCTACTAAACATTTAGAGAAGAGCTAACATTTGTCCTACTCAAACTCTTCCAGAAAATTTCAGAGGAAGTAAAACTTTCTAACACATATCAGGCCACCATTGCTCTGATACCAAAATCAGATGAAGATGCCACAAAAAAAGAAACCACAGGCCCATATCATTGATTAACATAGACACAAAAATCCTCAACACTATTCTAGCAAACAGAATTCAAAAACATATTAAAGAGATCATACATTGTGACCAAGTGGGCTTTATTCCAGGGATGCAAGGATCTTCAATATTTGCAAATCAATATATGTGCTACACCATATTAACAAATTGATAGATAAAAAATGTATGATTATCTCAATAGATGCAGAGAAAGCCTTTGACAAAATTCAACACCCATTTATGATAAAAACTCCAGTGCACAGGCATAAGGATTTTACCTCACCATAATAAAAGTCATGTATGACAAAACCACAGCAGACATTATCCTTAATGGTGAAAAATTGAAAGCATTTCCTCTAAAATCAGGAACAAGACAAGGGTGTTCACTCTCACCACTACTATTCCCTATAGTTTTGGAAGTCCTAGCCATAGAAATCAGAGAATAAAGGAAATAAAAGGAATCCAGATTGGAAAAGAAGAAGTAATACTCTCACTGTTTGCACGTGACATGATTCTCTACATAAAAAACCCTAAACATACCACTAGAAAATTACTAGAGCTAATCAATGAATATAGTAAAGTTGTGAGCCTGAAGGATATAAAATTAAAATGCAGAAATACCTTGCATGCCTATACACCAACAATGAAATAACAGAAAGAGAAATTAAGGAAACAACCACAGTCACCATTGCAATGAAAAAATAAAATATTTAGGAATAAATTTACCTAAAGGAATAAAAGACCTGTACATAGAAAACCATAAAAAAAAATGATGAAAGAAATCAAAGATGTCAAAAATAGATGGAGAAATATAACATGTTCATGGATTGGAAGAATCAATACAGTGAAAATGAGTATACTACCCAAAACAATCTATAGATTCAACTCAATCCCTACCAAGTTACCAACGACATTTTTCACAGAAATACAACAAATAATTTCACAATTTGTATGTAAACCCAAAGAATCTCAAATAGCCAAAGCAATCTTGAGAAAGAATGGAACTAGAGAAATCAGCCTTCCTGACTTCAGACTGTACTACAAAGCTGCAGTCATCAAGACAGTATGGTACTGGCACAAAAACAAAAACAGAGATCAATGGAAATAAATAGAAAGCCCGGAGAAAATTCACACACCTATGGATACCTTATCATTGACAAAGGAGGCAAAAATGTACAATGGAGAAGACAGTCTCTTTAACAAGTGGTGCTGGGAAAACTGGTCAGCCACATGTAAAAGAAGGAAACTACAACACTTTCTACCACCATACACAAAAATAAACTCAAAATGGATTAAAGATGTAAACGTAAGACCAGAAACTACAAAACCCTTAGAGGAAAACATAGGCAGAGCAAATTTTTGTCAGATTTTTTGACAAAAAAATCACAGCAAGATCCTCTATGACCTACCTCCCAGAGCAATGGAAATAAAAGCAAAAATAAGCAAATGGGGCATAATTAAACTTAAAAGCTTTTGCATAATAAAGGAAGCTATAAGCAAGGTGAAAAAACAGCCTTCAGAATGGGAGAAAAAAATTACAAATGACACAACTGACAAAAAACTAATCTCCAAAATATACAAACAGCTCATGCAGCTCAATACCAGAAAAGTGAATAACCCAATCAAAAAGTGGGCCAAAGAACTAAACAGATATTTCTCCAAAGAAGACATGGCTAATAAACACATGACAAGATGCTCAACATCACTCATTAGAGGTATGCAAATCAAAAACACAAGGAGGTGTCATCTCAGGCCGGTTAGAATGGCCACCGTCAAAAAGTCTACCAACAATAAATGCTGGAGAGTGTGTGGAGAAAGGGAACCTTTTTACACTGTTGGTGAGAATGCAAATTGGAACAGCCACTATGGAGAACAGTGTGGAGATTCCTTAAAAAACTGGCAACAGAACTACCATAAGACACAGCAATCCCACTTATGGGCATACGCACTGAGGAAACCAGAATTGAAAGAGACATGTGTACCCCAATGTTCATTGCAGTAGTATTCACAGTAGCTAGGACATGGAAGCAACCTAGATATCCATCAGCAGATGAATGGATAAGGAAGTTGTGGTGCATATACACAATGGAATATCACTCAGCTATAAAAAGGAACTCATTTGAATCTGTCCTAATCAGGTGCATGAAACTGGAGTCTATTATACCGAGTAAAGTAAGTCAGAAAGAGAAACGCAAAAATGTATATTAATGCATATATATGGAATTTAGAAAAATGGCAATGACTATCCTTTATGCAGGGCAGCAAAAGAGACATAGAGATAAAGAACAGACATTTGGACTCTGTGGGAGAAGGTGAGGGTGGGATGATTTGCGAGTATAGCATTGAAAAATGTATATTACCATATGTAAAACAGATGACCAGTGCAAGTTCAATGCATGAAGCAGGCACCCAAAGCCAGTGCTCTGAGACAATCCAGAGGGATGGGGTAGGGAGGGAGGTGGCGGGGGAGGGGGGGACTCAAAATGGGGGGACACGTGTATCCATGTCTGATTCATGTTGATATATGGCAAGAGACATCACTATATTGTCAAGGAATTACCTTCCAATTGAAATAAATTAATTAATTAAAAAAATAATAATGTACCCTTAGTGCTAACATCCAAACACAAGCAGTGATATGCTGGCAGAATTTTTATCCTTTCCTTTATTTCTATGAAAAGATGATTTTTAACAGTTTAAATAAATTATATTTACAGTTAAAAAAAAAAAACCACTACTTTAGGGATATTGTTTAATTTAATAACCTTCTCTTGTAATTAGTGACTGGAAAATGTTTGGAAAAATAAACTACTTAAAGTCGCTTTCAAATTCATGTTTATCTTCATTACATTTAAATGTAATTACATTCAGTAATCTTTGTATTGACCTATAATTTTATTTCTTTTGTTTCCTTATCCAGTTTGGTGTGTATAATTATACAAATTGTCAGTGGGAAGAGAATTATACTCAGAATCTTGTCTGTTATGTTTTTTGAAACAAAATACATTTATTTCTGAGCATATGCTAAGCTGCTAAGTCACATCAGTGGTGTCCGACTCTGTGCGACCCCATAGACAGCAGCCCACTAGGCTCCCTCGTCCCTGGGATTCTCCAGGCAAGAATACTGGAGTGGGTTGCCATTTCCTTCTCCAATGCATGAAAGTGAAAGTGAAGTTGCTCAGTCGTGCCCGACTCTTAGCAACCCCATGGACTGCAGCCTACCAGGCTCCTCCATCCATGGAATTTTCCAGGCAAAAGTATTGGAGTGGGGTGCCATTGCCTTCTCCGAAGCATCACATAGTTAACATTAAAATTCATGTAAAACAAGGCATTGATATTTCCTATCAACCTACCAGTCAATTCAGGTAACTTGGATAGGCATTTAGAAATTCTGACTTAGAGTAGGCAACCTGTGTTGCCTCCAAGTTTTGATTTAACCTCAAAATACTTACCACTGATTACTGTTTCTTCCATCCAAGTACTAATCAGGCCTGACCCTGCTTAGCTTCTGAGATCAGACAAGATAAGGCACATTCAGAGTGGTATGGCCATAGACTAATTACTGTTTCTATGCATATAAACCACTGGTTTTAAAACACTGTAGACTTGTTGCCTGATAGACTACAAGTTTGTTGCCTGAGAGACTACAAGTTCCATTAGGTCAGGTATCATTCTGATTTTGCTCACCACCCTAATCAAAGTGTCCTTAACCACTCTGGATATATTAGTTCAGTCAGTTCAGTCGTTCAGTCATGTCTGACTCTTTGTGACCCCATGATTTGCAGCACGCCAGGCCTCCCTGTCCATCACCAACTCCCAGAGTTCACCCAGACTCACGTCCATCGAGTCAGTGATGCCATTCAGCCACCTCATCCTCTGTCGTCCCCTTCTCCTCCTGCCCCCAATCCCTCCCAGCATCAGAGTCTTTTCCAATGAGTCAACTCTTCATATGAGGTGGCCAAAGTACTGGAGTTTCAGCTTTACCATCATTCCTTCCAAAGAAATCCCAGGGCTGATCTCCTTCAAAATGGACTTGTTGGATCTCCTTGCAGACTCTCAAGAGTCTTCTCCAACAGCACAGTTCAAAAGCATCAATCTTCGGCACTCTGGACATATAGTAAATGCTTAATAAATGTTGTGAAAGTGGAAGCGGTCATCCAATTGCCTCCAATGTGTTATTTTTAACTCTAAACTATCCATTCAATTCCAAGTTCTCTATTATACAGCAATGCATTACTAATGACTTTATAAGAATTTTAAGAAATGTTTAGCACAAATTACTGTAAACAGCATTGGTTAAGTGATTTTCTAGTTTTCTGTTGTAAAGAAGCACAAATGCTTAAACTTTACTATTTTATTCCCAAGTCCTAGAAACTCATTCAAATGTAAAATCACATATTAATCACTACCTATGGAATGCTAAAGAAATCTATATTGTAAACATTTATGAGAAAATTTGACACATCTCTTTGCTTTCCTTCTTTCTCTCCTTCATCCTCTGTAACACATGGATTGTGTTAAAATGTGAGAAACCCACCATCTCTGCATGCTGATATCCTTGTTTAATAAGCCTAGTTTTAAATAAACAATGATTTTATTTCTAAGTTGAGATTGCAAACTTCTTGAAAGATGAGGCTCTGTAATATTATAATATAGAGCTCCTCTTGTGGGTTTTGGACTGGGTTTACAATGTTCTCTTAATATGGTTTTTCTCTTAGAATAATTTCAGGCATTGCAATTGATCATGTTTATGAGTACTCAGGGAATTTTAAGTATGCAAATTATTTAGCTGACACATATACAGACTAATGAAGTTTTACTAAATATAGAGCTATCATTATGAGGAACTAGTTTATAGTATTTTAGTATGCATATTCACAACATATATTTTATGCATTTTATTAATTGTGCTTTATTAATTATAATAAGGTTAACTTGTTTTTATAAGGTATAAAGTTTTTAAAAGCAAGGCTTTCCCACTATGCTTTATGTGATAAACAGAAGTGTTTCTTTTGTAGTCTTCATTATTTCTCCATTTATAATTACAGTTTTCTTTGAATTTTATCAATACTTTTCCTGTAGTTACAAACTATAAAAAGTGAAAGTGAAAATCATTCAGTTGTGTCTCTTTGCGACCTCATGGACTATACAGTCCATGGTATTCTGAATGGGTAGCCTTTCCCTTTTCCAGGATACCTTCCCAACCCAGGTCTCCAGCATTGTGGGCGGATTCTTTACCAGCTGAGCACAAAGGAAGCCCCAAAACTCTAAGATAGTTTCTTATTCTAAAAATATTTGTTTACCTAAAGGTCAGTTTTCAGTCCAATCCCAAAGAAAGGCAATGCCAAAGAATGCTCAAACTGCAAATTGCACTCATCTCACATGCTAATAAAGTAATGCTCAAAATTCTCCAAGCCAGGCTTCAGCAATATGTGAACCGTGAAATTCCAGATGTTCAAGCTGGTTTTAGAAAAGGCAGAGGAACCAGAGATCAAATTGCCAACATCCTCTGGATCATGGAAAAAGCAAGAGAGTTCCAGAAAAACATCTATTTCTGCTTTATTGACTATGCCAAAGCCTTTGACTGTGTGGATCACAATAAACTGTGGAAAATTCTGAAAGAGATGGGAATACCAGACCAGCTGACCTGCCCCTTGAAAAACCTATATGCAGGTCAGGAAGCAACAGTTAGAACTGGACATGGAACAACAGACTGGTTCCAAATAGGAAAAGGAGTATATCAAGGCTGTATATTGTCGCCCTGCTTATTGAACTTATATGCAGAGTACATCATGAGAAACGCTGTGCTGGATGAAGCACAAGCTGGAGTCAAGATTGCTGAGATAAATATCAATAACCTTAGATATGCAGATGACACCACCCTTATGGCAGAAAGTGAAGAGGAACTAAAATGCCTCTTGATGAAAGTGAAAGAGGAGAGTGAAAAAGTTGGCTTAAAGCTCAACATTCAGAAAACTAAGATCATGGCATCTGGTCCCATCACTTCATGGGAAATAGATTGGGAAACAATGGAAACACTGTCAGACTTTATTTTTATTTTTTTTGGCTCCAAAATCACTGCAAATGGTGATTACAGCCATGAAATTAAACGACGCTTACTCCTTGGAAGGAAAGTTATGACCAACCTAGATAGCATATTCAAAAGCAGAGACATTACTTTGCCAACAAAGGTCTTTCTAGTCAAGGCTATGGTTTTTCCAGTGGTCATGTATGAATGTGAGAGTTGGACTGTGAAGAAAGCTGAGCACCAAAGAATTGATGCTTTTGAACTGTGGTGTTGGAGAAGACTCTTGAGAGTCCCTTGGACCGCAAGGAGATCCAACCAGTCCATTCTAAAGGAGATCAGTCCTGTATGTTCATTGGAAGGACTGATGCTGAAGCTGAAACTCAAGTACTTTGGCCACCTCATGCAAAGAGTTGACTCATTGGAAAAGACCCTGATGCTGGGAGGGATTGGGAGCAGGAGGAGAAGGGGACAACAGAGGATGAGATGGCTGGATGGCATCACCGATTCAATGGATATGAATTTGAGTAAACTCTGGGAGTTGGTGATGGACAGGGAGGCCTGGGGTGCTGCGATTCATGGGGTCACAAAGAGTCGGACACAACTGAGTGACTGAACTGAACTGACTGATATAATGTTTGCTAGTTCATGAAAAAGAGGATTACATGCAATTGCAATTCATTTTTGGATTAACATAATACTTTTCCATTACAGGTGAAAATTCAGATACAGTGATTGGTTGAGTCAGAGTCAGAAAATATTCCCTGTCCTTGTTTGAAAATGAAGGGAGTGTTCAAGCCAGTTCTGAACTCTATACGTCACTCTGTGTGTTCACTGACTTACCTCTGGGTAGAATCCTAGAAGCATATGAGACTGCTGGAAAGAATTCTTCAATCTTGAAGTGACTTATACTACTGAAAGCCTTTTATTCATTTATTTTAGATCTTTTAAACACTACTATTTAAATCTAGGGCTAGAAATACTTGAAGAAATTGCAGTTGCTCAATCCATGTGTCACATTTCTGCATCTTGTGTTCTATTACCACAGTTGAGAATTTAACTCCTCATTCCCCACCTCAATTTCCTCATCCCCTTAACATTTTTAATATTAATTATATGACAGTTTTCTTTATTTACTGGTAAGTATTCATGTTTTGCTTATGAAAATAAAATTTCACTGCTGAGAGAAGCAGTATAGTATGATTACATTTCTTGTACAAAATTTTAATTTCCTACAGTTAAAACTTATTAAACTGCCTTTTTCATTTGTTTAGTCTTTAATGCACCTGTTTTTAGATTGCTGAGTCCTTTGTTCAAATTTGTTATTACTCTCCAGTGTTGTGGAGAGTCTATCAAACTGGAATAGTGATAAAATGCATGACACCAAGAATGAACTGTAATGTAAATGATAGGCATTGAGTGATAATGATACATTAATGTCTATTCATCAGTTGTAACAAATGTACCACTCTGGTGGGGATGTTGATAGTGGGGGAGGCTATGAACGTATAGAAGCAAGGGCTATACAAGAACTCTGTACCATTCCCTCAATCTTGCTATGAAACTAAAACTGTTCTAAAGAAAGGGGGAAAACAGATACAAAATAATTATGGTAAATATACTAACCATAAAATAAACTAACCTAGTCTGAAGGTTTATTTAGGATGCTTCAAGGCTGCTATACTTATTCTTCAACAGCATGTGTGTACAAACATATTATAGCTTCCCCAATAGCTCAGCAGGTTAATAATCTGCCTGAAATGCAGGAGATGGGTTCAATTCCTGGGTCAGGAAAATTCCCTGGAAGAGGAAATGGCAACCCATTCCACTATTCTTGCCTGGAAAATCCCACAAACAAAAGGAGCCCGGCAGGCTGCAGTCCACTGGGTCGCAAAGAATTGGACATGAATGAGCATGCATGCATGCAAATAAATACTTGTTTATGTCTATTTTGTATATATGTGTACACATACAGACACACACATTTATGCTTATAGTTTATAAGGTGGAACTACGTCAGATGCTAGAGATAAAACATAGCTCTAAATTTGAAGAATTCAAGTTGTCTCTATTGGATATTACAACCATGTGAAATATTGGAATGACAGATAAATGGCATGCTAGGACTGCTAAATATTCTCCAGAAACTAAGAGTTATATACACACCTGCCTCCTCCCCAAGGCAGACATATTTTGCCAGTGATGGGATTCATTCTGACCATTGAGTCAAAAGAAAAGCATATTCTGGTTTTTTTTTTTTTTTCAGATGACATTCGCTCCAGTAAAAAAGACTGATACTGTAAGAGAGGGGAAAACAAACCAAACAGTTAGCTCTATCCTCTTCCCTCCAATTTACAAAATATGCATGTGTAGATATGTCATTTGGAGCTATGCAGCAATGTGCCTGTCATAGTACTTAATATATGAAAGGGCTTACTGTGTAAATGAGGCCTTCAAAAATAATAGGGTATGAAGAATCTTCTGTAGAATTGTGTAGTTATTTTTATACAACATAATAAACAGTTTTTTACAATCAGTGATTAGTTTGTCAATCTCTCATTTATAATCAAAATTACTGTACTTGATTCAACAAGAAAGGTATTAAGTGGAGGCCTCATACCTGTCTTGCTTGTACTCAAGTCACTCAGTCCTGTCTGTCTCTTTGTGATTCTGTGGAATGTAGCCCGCTGGGCTCCTCTGTCTATCAGATTCTCCAGGCAAGAATACTGGAGTGGGTTGCCATTTCCTACTCCAGAGGGAGGATCTTCCCAATCCAGGGATCAAACCCACATCTCCCATCTCCTGCATTGCAGGAGGATTCTTTACCCACTGAGCCATCGGGGAAGCCTCATACCTGTATATTTGATCTCATATCAGAATAAGCATAATTAAAGTAACGCATTTGATGAATACTGTTTTACATAACAGCATCATATATAATGGAAGTAGCAAATGTCAATGAACCAATTAATGAAGTAAAACAAGATAATCTATGAACTACTGGGACTAGAATTTATAGAATTTATTTCCTAAATGATGGGTGGGATGATTATACTGGGTTCATATCCTTAAATGTTTCCCTGTTCCTCCCTCCCTCCCTACCTCCCTTTCTCCCTCCTTCTCCTCTGTCCCTGACTGATATCCATTGTTATTAGTACAGAAGTGATCCTGAGGATCACCTCACTATACAATTTTAATGTGCCCCAGTGATTTGCAAATTAATATCTTACAGAAAATTGTAATAGTTCTCAGAGCAACACAAGTATAATGATACTTTATTAAAAAGTATATGTAATCAGGATTCATTCATAGCTTAATCTTTTATATATTGCCTACATGTCCACATTAAGCATATTTTGTTTTAAACCAAAAAAAGCAGACAGAAAATACTAATTTGGCCATGTTTATAATTTTAATTATTTTGCATTGTAGACCCCAAATGGTGATTTGCAAGTCATTTTTATATTTCAGCCTCTTTGAATAGACATGCTCACAAGTAGAGATTTACAATATCAAGCATGCTTGACAACAGAAGGCCTGGATGCCAAGTTAGGAATCTACTTTCAAACAATGCCAAGGCATTATGTGTTCCACATATATTCATAACTGCCAAGCACCCTTTCTAAATGACTTGTTCTAATTCCTCTACAGATTATGCTTCTAATTTTTCAGAAATTCAGTTAATAGCTATGGATCTCCCTCAGACTTTCCATTTTATCAAGCACGGAATTCATGTAGAGATTATTTTGTATAGTTCTGAGAGCATCCACTTGTCATTCACCATATCCTAAGAAGCAATGTGTTCATTTTATGACCCTTGTTAAATCTGTCACTGGCTAATGTTGAAGTAAAGGAGCAGTGAACACTGGCAAAAAGTATTAAAATAATTACTTTTAATACCCCAATCTCTCTCAACTTACTAATAATAGAATAATTATCATTTTTTTTAATTTTATTTTATTTTTAAACTTTACATAACTGTATTAGTTTTGCCAAATATCAAAATGAATCCACCACAGGTATACATGTGTTCCCCATCCTGAACCCTCCTCCCTCCTCCCTCCCCATTCCATCCCTCTGGGTCGTCCCAGTGCACCAGCCCCAAGCATCCAGTATCGTGCATCGAACCTGGATTGGCAACTCGTTTCATACATGATATTTTACATGTTTCAATGCCATTCTCCCAAATCTTCCCACCCTCTCCCTCTCCCACAGAGTCCATAAGACTGTTCTATACATCAGTGTCTCTTTTGCTGTCTCGTACATAATTATCATTTTTGAGTATTGCACAGAAAAGGGATTTTAAGTGTTCGTCACTATATGTAGATAGACTCTCTCAAGGAATCACAGAAATACTTTAAACAATAAGATGATACAGGTTGCAACAGAGGTAGTTGGGTATAACTTGTACCATCTAGAACACACATCAACATTAAAGGGAACAAAGTTTTAGACACATGTAAGTGTAAGATCTGGGGTAAAGCATGTAGGATTGCTTGTCTAAATCTAGAATGATCCTCAAGAATTGTACATATTTTTCAAATAAAAAACACAAACATTAAAACAGATAATATTCAATATATTATAGAAAAAAGTTACCACTTAAATGGTTAGTATGTAAGGATTCTATTTACCTAAAATTTATAAGAATTTACATTGTGTAACCTTAATTTAGGAATACCATTACCCACTCTTTAATTTTCATTGTGTTCAATTTATCTGTTTTGATCTGCTGTTTGTGCTCTTGGGGTCATATTTAAGATATCACTGCCAAACCCAAGATTGTAAATATTTGCTCCTATGTTTTCCTCTAAGAGTTTTATAGCTTTAGCTCTTAAATTTAGTTATGCAAATGCTTAGAATTATTATTATTTGTATGTATATGGTATAAGGTAGAGTCCAAACTTCACTCTTCTGCTTGTCTACAATAACTTCTCCCACTACTATTTTTTGAACAGACTTTACTTTTTCCATTAAATAGCTTGTCAACCACTTAACTGCAGTATAAAGATTAAAGGAAAAGGGCAATAAAAATAACTATAACTACTATAATTTAAGCAATACACAACATAAAAATAGGTAAACTGTGACATTAATAAAATAAAAGGGGGAAGTATAAGAGTAACATTGTCTTCTTTATAGAGAGGGATTATAGTCATAGGTACACATTCTAAGAAATAAAAACAATCAATATTATCTTTCATCAGAAATGTAATAACTCCTGAATAATCTATATAACATTTAATCTCATTGTGAATTAACCTTGGATAATTCTGCTCATCTCTAAGGTGTAATGTTGACTAGTTTTTTCCACTGATTGAACTGATTAAGACAATGGGCCAATGGAGATCATATCGGGCAAGACATTTTCTAGCACCACGGAATCAGCAATCAAGTAGTAAGTTTTCTTTTCTAGTTTCTCCAGTCGCATTTGCTTCAAAAACCTATGCCACTAAAAGTCTTTAGAGACAATGTTTGTGTCTGACTCACTTTCACTTTTTAAAATTGTCTCTCTATCTCATGTAGCACTTTTCATACAATAAGTACAAAATATGTATTTATGGAATATACATAAATTATTTCATTAAATATTGTTATGCAATATATCCCTCCTCTAGTATAGCAATGTGATAATAATAGCAGATGACTAATAAATAATTGAATGTATTTATAATTGTATCAAATAAAGAACCCTACTTTTCTTTTTTTTTTTTTGTCTTTTTTTCCTCATAGTTTAATAATACATCTATGGATCCTCAGTAAAGAAAGAATAAGTCTTCTCCAAGTACTTGGACTCTCTTATTTCTTTTAATTTTCAAAATTCTTTATTGGTCCAAAGAGAAATCATCAGAATGGCAAAAAAAGAAAAATCTTCCAGCTTTATTGGCTATATTTGACACATAAATCAAAATTTAAGTTTATTTATGTGTCAAATATATTTCTCAATAATTTTAGGACTTAAACTTAAGAATTTTAAATTTAAAGTATATACCTTGTTAACTTGATACAATTATATATTGCAAAATTGTTACCACCATGGTTTAAGTAGCACTTTCATGATGTCATTTAATTAACTTTTTTTTTTTTTTGGTAGCAAGAACATTTATACTCTTAACTTTCAAGTATATAACAGGACTGTTAACTATAATCACAATGCTCTGCATTAGATGCTTAAAACTTATGTTTTAACTGGAATTTTTTGACACTTGACCAACCTCTTCTCATTTTCCCCATCTATCATCCACCGATAACAACCACTCCATAGGTGTGTGTGCATGCTTCAGTCATGTCCAACTCTTTGTGACCCTAAGGACTGTAGTCCTTCAGGTTCCTCTCTCCATAGGATTCTACAGGCAAGATTACTGGAGTGGGTTTCCATGCCTTCTCCTGGGGATCTTCCCAACCCATGGATCAAATCCATGTCTCACTCATTGGCAGATGGGTTCTTTAGCACTAGCACCACTTGGAAAGCCAACCACCATTCTACATTTCATTCATAACTTTTGTTGTTATTGTTCAGTCACTAAGACATGTCTGAATCCTTGAGACCCTTATGGACTGCAGCATGCCAAGCTCCTCTGTCTTTCACTGTCCCAGAGTTTGCTCAACTTCATGTTCATTGAGTCAGTGATGTTATCTAACCATCTCATCTTCTGTTACCCCCTTCTCCTATTGCCCTCAATCTTTCCCAGAATCAGGTCTTTTCCAATATATTGGCTCTTTGAATCAGGCTGCTAAAGTATTGGAACTTCAGTTTCAGCATCAGTCCTTTCAATGAATATTCAGGGCTTATTTTCATTAGGACTGAGTGGTTTGATCTCTTTGCAATTGAAGGAACTCTCAAGAGTCTTCCTCGGCACCACAATTTGAAAGTGTCAATTCTTTGGTGTGGTCCAACTCTCACATCCATACATGACTACTGGGAAAACCATAGCTTTAACCATATGGACCTTTGTCAGCTAAGGATGTCTGTTTTTCAATATCTATTCCAGTAAGAAACAAGCTATAGTCTTTGAAAGATAAGCATAAATTTAATTTTCTATATGTTGAGTATATGGTGATTCATGTGGGAAAAAAATGGAAATATTGAAGAGCTGAATATATATGGAGAAGGCAATGGCACCCCACTCCAGTACTCTTGCCTGGCAAATCCCATGGATGGAGGAGCCTGGTAGGCTGCAGTCCATGGGGTCGCGAAGAGTCGGACACTACTGAGAGACTTCACTTTCACTTTTCACTTTCATGCATTGGAGAAGTAAATGGCAACCCACTCCAGTGTTCTTGCCTGGAGAATCCTAGGGACGGGGGAGCCTGGTGAGCTGCCGTCTATGGGGTTGCACAGAATCGGACATGACTGAAGCAACTTAGCAGCAGCAGCAGCAGTTGGATATATAGGTCATTGAGAAATGAAGTCTATACTGGAAGTATAAGCAATGAAGTTGCTATATGGTTGAGATTACATAAAGAACAATGAACAAAGTACTAGAGTCCAGGCACATCACAGACAGTTACTCAAAGAGGTACTAACTAGGTGAAGAAAGTGCTTCCAGATAAAAGACTGGAATGCTGAGTAGAATGTTGTTGTATATTCACTAAGACTGGACTCAATGTTTTAGTTGCATTTAATGATACAGATACGCTTACTCCTTGGAAGGAAAGTTATGACCAACCTAGACAACATATTAAAAAGCAGAGACATTACTTTGTCCACAAAAGTCCATCTAGTCAAGGCTATGGTTTTTCCTGTGGTCATGAATGGATGTGAGAATTGGACTGTGAAGAAAGCTGAGCACTGAAGAATTGATGCTTTTGAACTGTGGTGTTGGAGAAGACTCTTGAGAGTCCCTTGGACTGCAAGGAGATCCAACCAGTCCATTCTGAAGGAGATCAGCCCTGGGATTTCTTTGGAAGGAATGATGCTAAGGCTGAAACTCCAGTACTTTGGCCACCTCATGCGAAGAGTTGACTCATTGGAAAAGACTCTGATGCTGGGATGGATTGGGGGCAGGAGGAGAAGGGGATGACAGAGGATGAAATGGCTGGATGGCATCACCAACTCACTGGACATGGGTTTGGGTAGACTCTGGAAGTTGATGGTGGACAGGGAGGCCTGGAGTGCTGCTGTTCATGAGGTTGGCAAAGAGTCGGACACGACTGAGTGACTGAACTGAACTAAACTGAATGATACAGAAGTGTATTTTAGAAATTGCTATTTGTCTATCAAATATTTTCTTTTTCCATTCTCTACTATGAACATGTGGGAGATGAACATATACAATTCATTTTATTTTTCCAGATTTACTGAGGCATGACAGGCAACAATTTTGTCTGGACAACAATGATTTATACATATATTAAACAATGACTATCACAATTAATTTAGTTAGTGCATCTATCACCTAACATAGACATACTTTGATGCTGTTGCACTGAGACCTTCTAAGATCTATTATCTTAGTAACTTTCAAATACACAATACAGTATTCTTTATGGTCCCCAGGCTGTACATTATATCTTGTGATCTTATCTTTTAACTGAAAGGATCTGCCTTTTAACAACCTTCACTCATATTTGCCCTGGAATCCTTTCCCCCGGCTTCTCATCTCTGGCAGCCACTGTTCTCTGTTTCTATGAGGTTTTTTGTTTGTTTGTTTGTTTTTTATTCCACATGTAAGTGAAATCATACCATAATTTCTTTATGTAATTTATTTCACTTAGCATAATGCCATCAAAACTCATCTATATTGTCACAAATGGTAGGATTTCTTTCTTTTTCATGGTTAAAGAATATACCATTGACTACATATACTTCATCAATCCACTGAAGGGCATGTAAGTCATTACCATGTCCTAGCTACTGTAAATGATACTGCAATGATCATGTTGGTGCAGATGTCTCTTTAAGAGAGTTACTTCACTTCCTTCAGATATATGATAAGAAGTGCATTGCTTTTTGAATAACCTCCATGATATTTCCCATAGTGGCTATACATTTCCACCAAAAGTGTACAGAGTTTCTTTTCTCCTAACTTTAGCTGCATATAATCATTTATCATGGAGAAAGCAATGGCATCCCACTCCAGTACTCTTGCCTGGAAAATCCCATGGATGGAGGAGCCTGGTGGGCTGCAGTCCATGGGGTCGCTAAGAGTCGGACACTACTGAGAGACTTCCCTTTCACTTTTCACTTTCATGCATTGGAGAAGGAAATGGCAACCCATTCCAGTGTTCTTGCCTGGAGAATCCCAGGGACGGGGGAGCCTGGTGGGCTACTGTCTATGGGGTTGCAAGAGTCGGACACGACTGAAGCGACTTAGCAGCAGCAGCAGCAGCAGCAATCATTTATCATAATCATTTAAAAGTCCACCTTTTTCTGTAATTCTAGGTCTTTATGTACTCTACACTTTTCTCTTTACCTAGTTTAAAGGTATATTCTGTATCAAAAAAAATAATAATGCATACCTCTCTTATTGAATATTTCTCTCTCTCTCTCTCTCTGAATCTTGGGTTCTATATTCATTCAGAAAACTTTGAGTTACAGGAGAAATGTCTCCTAATTTGTAAAATATTAAACCAGTGCAATTTCTAGAAGAGCAGAAATGTCCATGGTTTAAAGCTAAGGAAGGTGGACATTTGTCACCAAAAACTCTTATTATTTTTGAAGGCACAGTTAATCCCAAACTTCCTCAATTTCAGATTTTTAGTATTTAGCAACATATTTACAAATAGTGCTTAATAATTATGTGTTAAATTAATACAATGTAATAACACCCTGTACTTTTACACCATTCTCAGGTAAAGGTTTTAAGGAGAAATAATAGGAGCAGATATGTTAACTGTCATGCATTCAACTGATTCTCAATAAGAATGCATCAGTATTGGTTAACTGAGATTTATTAGAATAGGAATAAACATACTATTTCCCACTAAGGAAAATCATTGCCTTCTGTCATTTTGTTCTGAATAAGAACATGACTAAATTAAAGAGTTAAAATTTAATCTTTGTTCCTACCTAAATATGTTAAATGACTCATGTTTTCATTTTTCCTGACATCTGTGGCTGATACCGTTGCAGTCTTAAGAATAGATTGTATAATGCCACATTATTTTACAAAACAGGTGTTATTGCAAGGGATAGAAGATAATGTCACTTGAAAAAAATGATCTTGTTCTACTGGTTTGACAAAGATCAGACCTTCCATTCCATAAGGTCAAAGACTACTTGTAGTAAATCTACAACAGTATTCTCCCAAAATCTTAGATAGTAAGCACTTAATATTAAGTATATATTAAATGTTGGGCTAATATTAAATGAAGATATCTGTGAAATATTTAGGGCTACAGTTTAGTCTTTAATATATTTTTATTACTGAGTTTCTGAAAAAATGTATTTCCTTTGTTCTATTATTCTTATTCTATTGAGCATTGAATTAATGTATATATTTATTTGGTCACCTATACAAAAATACTTTTCTGAATCATTAGGTAAAATTTTACAAACCAATAAGTATATACAAATCAAAGATAAGGGAAAGAAAGAATATGCCAGTATTTGCAGATTTCTAGACAGCATTGGAAACTAGGGCTTCCCTGGTAGCTCAGTTGGTAAAGAATCCACCTGTAATGCAGAAGACCCTGGTTCAAACTAGTTTCTCTGATAAAACCATAAAACAACAAGATCTAAAATAAAGATGATTCATGGAGTTCTTACATCAGTGCCTCAACAGCATTTATTCCTCATTTTAGAGATACTCACATGTGGATAATACTGAAATTTACATGCTCATCTGTCAGTTTTTCCATAGTCTTTCATGTTATGAATATACAAAATGAAGTCCTTTCCAAAAATGTAATTACTTTTTCTACCAAATTATAAATGAAGTAGATAATATTATTTCACAAACTTTACATGACAGTTCAAATAGTAATTTTAAATGATTTTAATTTTTTTGTTTTGTTTCTTTAATCAGCATTTTTTTACACATTATCTTAAAATTAACCATAATGCAGAAAGACTTCTGTTTACTAGAGTAGACGCTTGGCACTGCATGCTATGTATCATTTAATATATATTTTAGAATACTTCTGAATTTAAATCCAGTATTCTGGGGCTTCCCTTTTGGCTCTGTGGTAAAGAATCCACCTGCCAATGCAGGAGACATGCTTTATTTTCCTAGTCCAGGAAGATACCACATGTCTCAGAGCAACTAAGCCTGTGTGCCACAACTATTGAACCTGTGCTCTAGAGTCCAGGAACTTCAACTACTGATCTCACATACCAGAACTGCTGAAGCCCACATACCCTCAAGCCTGTGCTCTGCAACAAGAGAAGCCATGGCAATGAAAAGTCAGCATACAACAACGAGAGCGTAGTCACCGCTCAATTCAACTGAAGAAAGCTTGAGCACAATAAAATCCCAGCATAGCCAAAAATAAATAAATAAAATAACAATAAATAAATACACTATTTTGAATATAGGTATGATTATCAGACAGATTAACATAACTACATTTTGAAAATCATATTTTACATTTCTAAAATGAATATTAGTAAATCAAATTTTATTAAAAGTACAATGGGTAAGAAAATTTAAGCCACAGTTTAACTATCATTGATCAGTGCTCAAGCTAGTGATTATCCAGAATTTTGGAATGCTTGTTAATAACTATCTGCACTACCCTCTTGAGAGGCTACAGTAGACTCAGAAAAATTAGTATTTTGTTTTCAGTTTTGTTGGATTGATGGTTTGTATACTTGTTTTAAACAAACATGTTTAAAGGCCCTCTCTCAAACTCCTTTAACCACAGACCATGTAGCGTTAAGGACTTTCCTGGTGGCTCAGACAGAAAAGAATCTGCCTGCAATGTAGGAGATCTGGGTTCGATCCCTGAGTTGGGAAGATATTCTGGAGAATGGCATGGCAACACACACCAGTATTCTTGCCTGAATATTCCATGGATAGAGGACTCAGGTGATCTACAGTCTATGGGGATGCAAAGAGTCGGACACAACTAAGAGACTAATACTTTCACTTTAACACTTTGTAATGTTAATAGTCACCCTTTTCCCTTGACATCTAATCTAGTCTTTATTGACTCTGATGCTAAGCAAGCACTTTTAGTTTGCACAGATGGTAATTTCCTGTTTTTATGATAAGGGTTTAGTGAATTGAAAAATATAAAAAGGAAAGCAGTTGCAACTGCCTAAGGGTCCAACTTTAAGATAGGTAAGTAGGAATACAAAACCCACAGCAGCTTTAATGTACACCTTGTCTATTTGTTGGTCCAGCAGTAGATAGAAGTTGTTCCCTCCTCTAGTGCACAGTTCAGCCACTCTGAGATATTCTATGATGCCTGCCATGGATTCCAGATTCCTGCTTACACAGAGATTCTAGATGCTGTCCTTTCTATGGATGACATTTACTCACTGCTCCCACTATCAATTACTAGTTCATTCTCATTCCCCATTCAATTTATTCCTAAAGAATATTTCATCTATTTTTGCTTTCATTATCCAGTTTCAAGAGTCCCATACAGGTATTATTATTATTCCAGTTTACTTCATAGTCCCCTGGGCACATAGAGTGGTGTCTATGGCTAAAGAACCCAACCCAATTCCAGACCAAATGAGATCAAGTACTCCATTTTTTTCAGAAGGGATGTGGGGCAGTAGCTTCATATATGAGTGTATGTTCATCCAGCCTCCTTAGCAGCAAACATTTTTTTGAGATTCCTTTCTGCAACAGAGGATGAGATGGTTGGATAGCATCACTGATATGAGTTTGAACAAACTCCAGGAGAGAGTAAAAGACAGGGAAGCCTAGCCTGTTGCAGTCCATGGGGTTGCAAAGAATCAGACATGACTTAGTGACTAAATAACATTTTGCAACATGACTTTAGGAATGCTCCAAAGCCAAAGACAACTATTACAGTGGATTACTCCTGTGGGCAGTCCCCACCATTTCTGATTTGGACTCTAAATGACACACAGCTTTTTCTAACCATCCACCATTTGCAGCACTTGCATCACAAATAAGAAAGGACATTTAACTGGAAATGGGTTGGCATTTAAAATAGCTAAAGACTTTTAATTCATATTTAAAATTTAGATCCTTTTTTATATAAAAGCTGGATCATACTGCAAAATGACTAGGGAAATGAGATTTTTATTCTTTAAAATGAAGAATTTCAGAGTGACATGTTTTTGAAAGATACCTAAATGCTAGAGTAAAGCTTAAAATAAAAAAATGTGATATTTTTAATGAACTGTGGGGTTTGCATTGCCAAAAAAAAGGTGCGACACAAATTCAAGGTATAATCTAAATCAACTATAAATATATATGTCTAGGGGAAAATATTGGCCAACATTATGAGACCAAAGATATAGAGATATACATTGAGGATTTCTGAAAATAAAACTGAATAAGTAAAAAATGTGATAGTTGAATCTTAATTCTGGGACAGGTATTCTAAAGTCAGTTCCATAAAATTAAAACTATTTTCAGTTTCAGTTTCATTAAATTTAAACTGTTTTCTCTTTTACTCTCTCTCAGAGAATCAAACTAAGTGGTATATCAAGCAGGGTATTAAAGTGGATAAGGTCTTAAACTTGTGGCATACGAAATACTGTTTTGTCACTCTAAAGAGTTTTTATATTGGCTGTGTAATTAAATTTACTGAATCTAGCTTTTATCATGTATAAATTCAGGATAATGCTACTCAACCATATGACTGATGTAATAAATAAAATGATAAACATAATAAATGAGCAGAGGATGCGGCACATACTATATGTCCACGAGTTAATAGCTATGCCCACAAGTTAATAACTGTTCCCCACAGCATCTTGAAAATAATACTAAATAGGAAATTAGAATTTAGGCTTCTGGAGCTTACTTTGTAGAAACTGCCCCTTTTGGTTTTGCTGCTTTCTTCTGGATAGTAAGAACTATATGAAATGATGTCTGAATATTTTCTTGAATATAAAGTACCACATGTCTTTAGGAAAAATTACAAAAGTATACTATGCTTCTAAATGATAACTATATTTAAATTTACATTAACACATTCAAAATTGATATCTTTTCATTACCAGTAAGCCTGTAAAACCACCTTATCATTTGACTTAGGCCTCTGTATCACTAAAAGCTGGTAAATTTTATAGGGTCATTATCACAGAATTTCACCTTATTACTCCAATCCACTGCTGAGACCCTTGTTATCATCTTACCTATCTTTTCCTCAGTTTTAGGTTAAAAAGTAAGAATAGTTTTGAGCACACTTTAGTTGTTTAGTTAGGATCTACTGAATAAGATAATGAATAAATTCATTAATTCTTAAACTAGACTTAAGCCACATATTGTTAACAATGTGATTTTTTGTGAATTTGTCAAAAATCCAAGTCATATTTTACATCTTGGCTTTTCTTTTGAAGTGTATTTCCATTTTCAAACAACAAATATGTTAGGAACATAATATTCCTAAATATAGTGCAGAGTATGTCTAGATAAGGGAATCAAACTCATGGTTCTGGTAAGTGGTGATATTTTAATATCTGACAATAAAGTTTATTATTCATCTAACTCAAATTTAAGAGATAAAAGTGCCATTTTCATTTTTGTTATTTAATTAATTAGTCTTGTGATTATACCACTATGAACAAGTTTAATAAAACATAAAAAATTATATTGAAAATTATTTGATGAAGAATATAGTCGGTTAGAATTGTATTAAATTTTAGTCACAGACTGAAATGCAAATCTTAACACTGACATTGAGAGAACACAAATACTTCTATAACATTATGCCATGACTATGTAAAATTTAATTGAGCCTAGTAAAAATTAAGTCCAGAAAAATATTTATAATAGAATCATCTAAGTATTTTACAGTGATAATTTCAAAAAATAAATGATTCATACTTGATTGTTACATATCTAAAAAGCTTTATGAAAATCATGAAAACACAAAAAGTATTACTTCTCTTATTTCAAGTCAAAAGTCTCAGACTATAAGGGCATAAAATTTATTGATATTGAAAATATAGTGTCATACACATGACTTAGGCACACCTGGGAACTGATCATTCTTCCTCCTTTCAATTTCTTAATGTACATTCTAACAGAATATTGATGAGGGTTGCAAATAAAAGGTGCAGACACAGTATAAATACATGATTATCACCCATTTTGACAGTGACAACTAGAGAAGCACAGTCTTTAAGCAGTTACCTAGGAAGAAAAGCTATGCATGTTTATGACCTCACTCACTCACTTTGGTGGCTTCCGTGTCAATGACTGAACAAATAGAACATTTAGAGCACATACGGTAGATTGCACACAAATGTAGCTGTTATAATATGTTCCATCCTTGTACAGATGCATCTTTGCAATGTGACTACATTGCTATGACAATGAACAGGTGAAGCCTATTTCTCCATCCCCCTGAATCTGGGCTGGCAGTGTGCCTAGTTTGCTTTAACCAATAAGATATGGCAGATGTGACACTGTGCAGTGTCCAAAAGCTATTGCAGCTTCTACTCTACTCATCTTGATATTCAGAAATTGAAATGTAAGGAAACTCAGATTAGCTTTTCCAAAGATGAGAGATTTTAAGAAGAGATGGCAAAGCCTACCACCAGAACAATCTACATGCAGTATGGGAGATCATCCTGGAACACCTAGTTTAATGACTACAAAGTTGTGAAGGACCACAGTTGAGATCTGTAGCAGAATGGATCAGGTGAGCCTAATTCAAATATCAGTGAAGGAAATCATGACCAAATAAATGGCCATTGCTTTTAACTATCTGTATTTCAAGATGGTTTGTTATACAGCAAGAAATGACTGAAAGCTGGTGTGTGTGAGGTTTTGTGTGTGTGTGTGTGCACAAGTATGTGTATGCACCTAAATGATCTACATGCATATCAATTGCATGTATTAAGAAAACCAAGCAAAATATTACAAATTTACCAAATTCTAATAAAATTTTGAGATTATGATATAGACTCCAACATAGTTTATCCAATAATGGAAATCATAAAAATAGCATTTATTTGTACAACTGCACAAATTTGTGTTGCTGTTGTGTTAGTTGCTCAGTTGTGTCCGACTATGAAACACTATGAATTGTAGCCCACCAGGCTCCTCTGTTCATGGGATTTCCCAGGCAGGAATACTAGAGTGGGTTGCCATTTCCTTCTCCAGGGGATCTTCCCAACCCAGGTATCAAACCCGGGTCTCCTGTATCTCAGGCAGATTCTTTACCACCTGAGAAACCAGGGAGGCCCTCATTTGTAGCATAATATGAAGAAGTGAGTCTTAGTACTACACCATGTTACTTAGACATATTTGAAATAAACTTTTGAATTTTATATAAAGAGAACATACTGAATATGTTCCCATAATACAATGTCAAATACCTACATATTTTTCTATTTCACTATATGAAAGTCAAAACTGTTCAGGAAAGTGGTATATTACTTCTGAAAACAATTATCAGTTGAACAAGTCAATCATTTATTCAAAAGATAAGCATAAGAAGTATATTTAACATGGTCACTGATGTCAGTAAATATTATTTTTTTCTGATGATAATTTTAAGATGTTTTATACAGGCAAACAGGTTTTGTTTTGTTTTCTTTTTTTTTTTTTTTTTTAAGAACTTTACCAAAGATATTTTAGCTTGAGGTCAGCACTATAATGAAACTTAAGTCAATGCCAAAGGCAGAATGAGGTTGAATGCATAAAGCCAAAAGAAAACACAAGAGATTAAAAAGGCAGATAAATATATTTTGTCCTAGAGCCTGATTATTTTTTCTCTGCTGGTACTTCTGATCTTAATAAGATCTGTGTTGCCTTCAGATCAGGGTGAAAACAGAGACACGGCATTGTAAGTTATTACCACTCACCTAGGAAAAGTCTGAAACTCTATTAGGTGCTGTTAATTTAGCAGAAATATGGTGAGCTCAGTCACTAGTGGAAAAGTGAGAAATATACCTGGGATTTGTTGAAGAGTTTTTTGAGCAAGACTCACTATTTAGTTAATGACATATGTTTTCCAATATGATCTGTTACTGTCATAATCTGTCATCATCAGTTAGTTTTTTGAGTCAACTGGGTAAGAAAGAGAGCCTGATACCAAGAACAAATGATTTAAAAGAATGAATAATTTACTAGTTACTCTTAGACCTAAGAAGAATCCTTGTTATACTACAAATTCCTATATATGTTTCCTACAATAAGGAGGTGATATAACTATTTTTTATGTTTTATTTTTAATTTATTTTTAATTGGAGTATAATTGCTTTGCAATGTTGTGTTCATTTCTACTGTACAACAAAGTGAATCAGCTATATGCATACATATATCCTCTCCCTGTTGAGCTTCCCTCCCACCACTCCTCCATCCCACCCGTCCTCCATCCCACCGCTCTGGGTCATAACTGAGCACCGAGTTGAGCTCTCTGTGATATACATTGGCCTCCCACTAGCTATCTATTTTACACATGGTAGTGTGTTTATGTTAATGCTACTTTCTCAATTCATCTCACCCTCTCCTTCCCATTGTGTCCAAAAGGCCATTTTCTACATCTGCATCTCTATCCCTGCCCTGCAAATAGGATCACCTGTATCATTTTTCTAGATTTCATATATATTTGTTAATATATAGCATTTTATGAAATTTTATAATAGTAAACACTAAATTATATCAATATCATCAAACATCTTGATAATGATAACACTTATACTCATACAACTGTTGTCATTATTCCTCCTTAAAGTCAACCTAAGAAGCAGTTATTAATGTTCATTTTAGATGAAAAAAGAAACTGAGTCTTAGTAAGGTTCAGTAGCTTTCAACTTCACCTTGCTTGGTGACAGATTTGAATTTAAAACCAGATAAACTGATTTTAAACCACTTACGTCTGCTTCACTAAACTAAGTGTTTAATATTCAATGAATTGAGATCATTACTGAAATAAGACTATGACAAATATAAATCTATTCTACCAATTCAGTAATTGGAACTAAGTAATCTCACCACATAAGTGGGATATGAGATTTGACAAAACACAAAATTCAAAATATTTAAATAAAACTGTGATAGAAAAACATTTCCAAAGTAAAATATAAAGGTGATCACTTTAAAAATATTTCAAAAGGTGAAAAAAAATTAGAAAGTTTTTTTCAAGACACTAGAAATTGTGAAAGAAAACACTGTGATCCTCAGATATGGGACACAAATGAGAAGAACCCTATGACTATCACAGTTCACAGCCTTGAAAGTGTTTTCAAGTGACAATGCAATGAATGAGAACCTGGACACATCAAGCAGATACCTTGAATAGGGAGAGATATCTGAGAACCTACAAATAAAATATGGATAGATTTGATGGACAGAGTAATAATGGAAAGGCAGCTTCACAGTAAAAGGGAATTTTGGAAAGCTACAGAAAGTTCCCCTAGATTATTGTTAATCAGCAGGTACTGATAAAGGAACCACCTGAGACCAGGGAGAATATTAAAAAAAAAAAAAAAAAAAAAAGGACAAGAGGGAACAATACCTGATATTTAAACATTTTTTTTAATCTTCATTTTTATCTCTATTTTATTTCTATTTGTTTATCTCTACTAACCATGCTGGAAAACTTAATAATTCACAAGACACTTGGAAGAGTACTTAGAAGGGAATAATTAGCTCTAAACTAAATGTAGCTCTTGTGCTGCCTGAAGCATCTTTCAAACAAGACCCTATAGGGTCAAAATTATTCACAGTAATAGAACGACATCCTAGGATAGAATATTCCAAAGTTGTTCCAAACTTATTCCAAAGTTCAGAATAAGTATAGAAATATAAAACTATTCCACATTCAAAAAGATAAAATTACATTTGGCACTCAATAAAAAAGTGCCAAGTGTGCAAAAAAGCAAGATTATATGATCCATTATTGCAAGAAAACTCAATCAATAAATATCTTCTCATCATTGACAAAGATATTAGAATTAGCTAATAAGGATATTAACAGAGCTATTACAACTTGTAAATATAAGCAAACATCTAGGAATGAAAAGTACAGTATCTGAGAAAAAAATAAGCTAGAAATTCCAGTTCAAGATTGTGGAGTAGAAGGACATGTGCTCATCTCCTCCTGCAAGAGCAACAAAACTGCAACTAGCTGTTGAACAACCATTTACAGGGGATGCTGTAACCCACCAAAAAAAGATAGCCCATGTCCAGAGACAAAGAAAAAGCTTTAACAAGATAGTAGGAAGGGTGCAATCATGATAAAATCAAATCCTATACCCTCTGGGTGGATGACTCACAGACTGGAGAACAAAAACACCAAAGAAATTCTCACACCTTTGTAAAGGTTTGGAACCCCACATCAGACTTCCCAGCCTGGGGACCTGACAAAGAGACTGGCAATCCCCAGGGAATGTGGCCATGAAAACCAGCAGGATTTGATTATAGGACTTCCAGAGGACTGGAGGAAAGAGAGACTTCAGTCTTGGAGGGCACAAACAAAATTTTGCATGCACCAAGACCCAGAGGAGAAGAGCAGTGATCCCACAGAAGACTCAACCAAAACTATCTGCTAGTGTTGGAGGGTCTCTGGTGGAGGTGTGGGTTGGCAGGGCCTCACCCCAGGGCCTGGGGCACTGAAAGGTCCCCTTTGGCATAACCCTACCATAGAGCTGTAGACTCCAGGGCTGGGTTGCGTCAGGCAAACAACTACCAGGGAGGGAGTACAATACACCCATCATCAGATAATTGGATTAAAGCTTTACTGAGCAAGGCCTTGCCCACCAGAGCAAGACCCAGTTTTTCCCATTGCCAGTCCCTCCCATCAAGAAATTTTCACAAGCCTTTTTGCCTCATCCATTAGAGGGTAGACAGAAGAAGCAAGAAGAAACACAGTCTCACAGTAGAATAAACAAAAACCATATTACAAAAAGTTAATCACGAAAAAAAAAAAAAAAAGTTAATCACGATGAAAAAGCAGAAAGTTATGTCCCAGATGAAGGGACAAGATAAAACCCCCAAAACACAACTAAATGAAGTGGAGATAAGCAACTTTCCAGAAAAATAGTGAAGATGATTCAGGATCTTGGGAAAATAATGGAGGCGAAGATTGAGAAGATGCAAGAAAAGTTTACCAAAGACCTAGAAGAACTAAAGAACAAGCAGAAATGAATAGTACACTTGAAAGAATCCATAGCAGAATAATTGAGGCTGAAGCACAGATAAACGACCTGGAGGACATTGCTGGAAATCTCCACAGAACAGAATATATAAAAGAGTGAAAAGAAATGAGGACAGCCTAAGAGACCTCTAGCATAACATTAAATGCATCAACATTTGCATTATAGGAGTCCCAGAAGAAGAAGAGAGGGAGAAACAACCTGAGAAAATATTTGAAGAGATAATACCTGGCAACTTCCTGAACATGGGAAAGGAAACAGTCAACCAAGTCCAGGAAGCACAGAGAGTCCAAGGCAGGACAAACCCAAGAAGGAACACACCAAGACATATAGTATTCAAACTGACAAAAATTAAAGACAGAGATAAAATATTAGGAAGCAACAAGGCTAAACGACAAGCACGTGAACTCCCATCAGGCTATCAGCTGACTTCTCAACATAAACTCTAAAAGCCAGAAGGGAATGGCATGATATATTTAAAGTGATGAAAGAGAAGAACCTATAACCAAGAATACTCTACCCAGCAAGACTATCCTTCAGATTTGATGGAGAAATCAAAAGCTTTCCAGACCAGCAAAAGTTAAGAGAATTCAGCACCACCAAACCAGCTTTACAACAAATGCTAAAGGAACTTTTCTAAGCAGAAAATACAAGAGAAATAAAAGACATACAGAAATTAAACAGAAAATAAAATATAAGAAAAGAAAATACAGAATATAAATGCAAACAATTAAGAAAACAGTAATAGGATCATATATATTGATAATTACTTAAATGCAAATGGATTAAATGTATTAACCAAAGGACTAGACTGACTGGGTAGATGAAAACATGCTCATTTATGTACTTCCACTTACCACATCACTCTGCTGGACTCACCCCGAATTGTATTAATTATTTTGACTTGCAATTGTAATTATCTTTTATTTGTCTGGCTATTGATTGTGAAAACTGATAAACATCTTTCACCATTGTGATTATCTTAACTATTACTCAATACCATTGCATCATGATTGGTCAACAGAAAAATAATACAGTTCTATATCACCAAAACTAGGATCTAATAGAAAAACCTGTAATAACTTTTTAAAATCCAGATGCATATCAGAATTACCTTGAAATTTTTTGAAAAACACAAATGCTCAGATATTGATTTTTTTCTCCAGAGCTGCAGATATGTTTCTAAAGAGTGTTGTTGCTGTTGTTGTTCAGTCTCCCAGTCATGTCTGACACTTTGTGACCCCAGGGACTGCAGCACTCCAAGCCTCCCTGTCCCTCACCATCTCCTGGAGTTTGCCCAAGTTCATGTTCACTGCATTGGTAATGAGGTCCAGCCATCTCATCCTCTGATGCCCTCTTCTCCTTCTGCCCTCAATCTTTTCCAGGATCAGGGACTTTTCTAGTGAGTTGTCTACTTGCTTCAGAGACCAAAATATTGGAGCTTCAGCTTCAGCATCAGTCCTTCCAGTGAATATTCAGGGTTAATCTCCCTTAAGATTGACTGGTTTGATCTTGCTGTACAAGGGACTTTCAGAAGTTTTCTGCAGCACCTACAGTTCAAAGGCATCAATTCTTTGGCGCTGCCTTCTTTACAGTCCAGCTCTCACAACCATAAACGACCACTAGGAAGACTATAGCCTTGACTATACAGACCTTTGATGGCATTGCAATGTCTCTGCTTTTCAATACACTGTCTAGGTTTCTCACTGCTTTCCAGCCAAGAAGCAATTGTTTTCTGATTTCATGGCTGCAGTCACCGTCCACAGTGATTTTGGAGCAAAAAAAGAGTAAATCAGTCACTACTTCCACCTCTTCCCCTTCTATTTGCCATGCAGCAACGGGGCCAGATGCCATGATCTTAGTTTAATATTTAGTTTTAAGACGGCTCTTTGACTCTCCTCCTTCACCCTCATGCAGAAGCTCTTTGGTTCCTTTTTGCTTTCTGCCATTAAGAGTGCTATCATCTGCATATTTGAGGTTGTTGATATAGTACTTCTAGTGAGTAGTCATGTTTAAAAACAATTGGACTATATTATGATGATCTTTTATCTAGTTTGTTTCACTTTTTCTATTTCATATTCAGTGCTCCCATTTCATTTAGTTTATGCTCTCCAATTTTTCCATCTCTTTTTTTGATGTTCTTTCTCAAGCCTTTATCAAGTGTAGTGAAAAAAAGCTTTTGTATATATATATATATATATATATATATATAAATATGTATATTAGAAAGTTTATGAATTTTTATCTAACTAAAAAAGTATGACATTTTGATTGTACTTGTTTGACTTAATATGAATAGAATGCTAGATTTCTTATTAAAAATAGATATGTAACAAGCAACAAAGGTTTATTGTATAGCATAGTGAACTATGGTCAATATCTTGTATTAAACTATGATGGAAAATAATTTCAAAAATAACATATGTGTATTTGTATAACTGAATCACCATGTTGTGCAGCTGAAACACTATACATCAACTATACTTCAATACAATATAGATTAATAGCAGACTAAATATTATAAAATAAAAGATTATGGACCTTGAAATCACAGAAATATAAGCTATCCAAAACAAAGAGAAAATAAGAAATTATCCTTATAAAAAGTATATGATTTATTATGTGTATGGCAAATGTAAATAATAAGGTACACACACATATAAAATCATCAGTGAAACAACTCAATCTAATGTAGGTATAACTGAAGTCCTCAAATTGCAGAGGAGGGAAAGAAAAACTCTTGACAAGATAATGACTAAAACTTTTCCAGATGCAAGATATGCAAAGAACACAAGCAATAAGAATAGTAAAGAAATTATACCAAGATGTATTTTAATCTAATTGATTGAAACTGCTATGAAAGAGAAAATCTTAAAAGCAGTCAGAGAAAGAAGACATATTATGTAGGGAAAGAGAAAAAAAAATAAAAGTAAGCAGCACATTTTTTTTTCTGAAACACTTCCAAGTGAAGAGACAGCAAAGCTGTCTTTAATGTACGAAACACACTGCTATCCTAGAAATTGATGCTTAGGAAAAATATCTATCAAAAACAAAGGTAAGGTAAAATGTTTTGTAGATAAAACATTAAAATAATTAATCTGGGACAGAGCCACACTAGAAGAAATGTCAAAGGAAGTCTTTCAGACACTCAGACACAAGGTAAATGATACCAGATGGATATATGAAACTACATATACCTATCAGAAATAATAAATAAAGGGATAAACAGCATTGTAAATGGTAAATATATGAGTAAAACACAAAATATATTGCCATTTTATATAAATCATTTTCAAAATATATACTTTTAAGACTATTTTTTGGCATCAGTTTTAGGTTTAACAAAACTGACAGGAGGACTGAGGTTTCTCATATGTTACCCTGCCTCCAAACATTCATGACATCCTG
The DNA here is from genome assembly GCF_029407905.1 of Bubalus kerabau. NCBI lineage: Eukaryota > Metazoa > Chordata > Mammalia > Artiodactyla > Bovidae > Bubalus > Bubalus kerabau. The sequence continues at coordinate 98,867,606 of NC_073627.1, read as the reverse complement.
CATTATTAACATGACTCATCATAATGATCACTCATCATCATCTCTACCAAAGATGAATCTACTTTGACCCGTCTTAATTATCCATAATCCACAGCTTCCTTAGGGTTCACTTGGTGTTCTACATTCTACAGTTTTAGACAAATGTATAATGATACATATCCAATGTTGCATTAATACATAAAGTATTTTCACTGTCCTCAAATCCTTCTATATTCTGCATATTAATTTCTCCCCTTACCTCTGGCAACCACTGATTTTTTCCCCCAATTTATTTGAGATATAAATTGACATACAACATAGTATAAGGTTAAGGTGTACAACATGATATCAAAACAACTTTTTATTTTTTTAATCTTTTTTTCCCTTTATTTATTTATTTTATCATTTAAAATTTATTTATATTAATTGGAGGCTAATTACTTTACATTATTGTATTGGTTTTACCATACATCAACATGAATCCACCATGGGTATACACATGATCCCCATCTCAAACCCCTGTCCCACTTCCCTCCCCGTACCATCCCTCTGGGTCATCCCAGTGCACCAGCCCCAAGCATCCTGTATCCTGCATCGAACCTGGACTGGAGATTCGTTTCTTATATATTATACATGTTTCAATGCCATTCTCCCAAATCATCCCACTTTCTCTCTCTCCCACAGAGTCCAAAAGACTGTTCTATATACATCTGTGTCTTTTTCGCTGTCTCGCCTACAGGGTTATCATTACCATCTTTCTAAATTCCATATATATGTGTTAGTATACTGTATTGGTGTCTTTCTTTCTGGCTTACTTCACTCTGTATAATAGGCTCCAGTTTCATCCACCTCATTGGAACTGATTCAAATGTATTCTTTTTAATGGCTGAGTAATACTCCATTGTGTATATGTACCATGGCTTTCTTATCCATTCATCTGCTGATGGACATCTAGGTTGCTTCCATGTCCTGGCTATTATAAACAGTGCTGAGTTGAACATTGGGGTACATGTGTCTCTTTCAATTCTGGTTTCCTCGGTGTGTATGCTGAGCAATGGGATTGCTGGGTCATAAGGCAGTTCTATTTCCAGTTTTTTAAGGAATCTCCACACTGTTCTCCATAGTGGCTGTACTAGTTTGCATTCCCACCAACAGTGTAAGAGGGTTCCCTTTTCTCCACACCCTCTCCAGCATTTATTGCTTGTATACTTTTGGATCGCAGCCATTCTGACTGGCATGAAATGGTATCTCATTATAGTTTTGATTTGCATCTCTCTGATAATGAGTGATGTTAAGCATCTTTTCAGGTGTTTGTTAGCCATCTATATGTCTTCTTTGGAGAAATGTCTATTTAGTTCTTTGGCCCATTTTTTGATTGGGTCGTTTATTTTTCTGGAATTGAGCTGCAGGAGCTGCTTGTGTATATACATATATATATATTTTTTTCTTTTTGCTTGTATATTTTTGAGATTAGTTGTTTGTCAGTTGCTTCATGTCCTATTATTTTCTCCCATTCTGAAGGCTGTCTTTTCACATTGCTTATAGTTTCCTTTCACCTTGCTTATAGTTTCCTTTCTTGTGCAGAAGATTTTAATTTTAATTAGGTCCCATTTGTTTATTTTTGCATTTATTTCCAATATTTTGGGAGGTGGGTCTTAGAGGATCCTGCTGTGTTTTATTTTGGAGAGTGTTTTGCCTATGTTCTCCTCTAGCAGTTTTATAGTTTCTGGTCTTACGTTTAGATCTTTAATCCATTTTGAGTTTACTTTTGTGTATGGTATTAGAAAGTGTTCTAGTTTCATTTTTTTACAAGTGGTTGACCAGTTTTCCCAGCACCACTTGTTAAAGAGATTGTCTTTTCTCTATTGTATAGTCTTGCCTCCTTTGTCAAAGATAAGGTGTCCATAGGTGCGTGAATTTATATCTGCGCTTTCTATTTTGTTCCATTGATCTATATTTCTGTCTTTGTGCCAGTACCATACTGTCTTGATGACTGTGGCTTTGCAGTAGAGCCTGAAGTCAGGCAGGTTGATTCCTCCAGTTCCATTCTTCTTTCTCAGGATTGCTTTGGCTATTCGAGGTTTTTTGTATTTCCATACAAATTGTGAAATTATTTGTTCTAGCTCTGTGAAAAATACCATTGGTAGCTTGATAGGGATTGCAAGGATTGCTTTGGGTAGTATACTCATTTTCACTATATTGATTCTTCCAATTCATGAACATGGTATATTTCTCCATCTGTTAGTGTCCTCTTTGATTTCTTTCACCAGTGTTTTATAGTTTTCTATATATAGGTCTTTAGTTTCTTTAGGTAGATATATTCCTAAGTATTTTATTCTTTTCATTGCAATGGTGAATGGAATTGTTTCCTTAATTTATCTATTTTCTCATTATTTGTGTATAGGAATGCAAGGGATTTCTGTGTGTTGATTTTATATCCTGCAACTTTACTCTATTCATTGATTAGCTCTAGTAATTTTCTGGTGGAGTCTTTAGGGTTTTCTGTGTAGAGGATCATGTCATCTGCACTGAGAGTTTTACTTCTTCTTTTCCAATTTGGATTCCTTTTATTTCTTTTTCTGCTCTGATTGCTGTGGCCAAAACTATGTTGAATAGTAATGGTGAAAGTGGGCACCCCTGTCTTGTTCCTGACTTTAGGGGAAATGCTTTCAACTTTTCACCATTGAGGATAATGTTTGCTGTGGGTTTGTCATATATAGCTTTTATTATGTTGAGATATGTTCCTTTTATTCCTGCTTTCTGGAGAGTTTTTATCATAAATGAAACAAAAGGAGAAAAATCAAATCAATAAAATTAAAAATGAAAATGGAGAGATCACAACAGACAACACAAAAATACAAAGGATCATAAGAGACTACTATCAGCAATTATATGCCAATAAAATGGACAACTTGGAAGAAATGGACAAATTCTTAGAAAAGTTCAGTTCAGTTCAGTTCAGTCACTCAGTTGTGTCTGACTCTTTGTGACCCAATGAATTGCAGCACGCCAGGCCTCCCTGTCCATCACCAACTCCCAGAGTTCACTCAGACTCATGTCCATCAAGTCAGTGATGCCATCCAGCTATCTCATCCTCTGTCATCCCCTTCTCCTCCTGCTTTCAATCTTTCCCAGCATCAGAGTCTTTTCCAATGAGTCAACTCTTTGCATGAGGTGGCCAAAGTACTGGAGTTTCAGCTTTAGCATCATTCCTTCCAAAGAAATCCCAGGGCTGATCTCCTTCAGAATGGACTGGTTGGATCTCCTTGCAGTCCAAGGGACTCTCAAGAGTCTTCTCCAACACCACAGTTCAAAAGCATCAAATCTTCGGCACTCAGCTTTCTTCACAGTCCAGCTCTCATATCCATACATGACCACAGGAAAAACCATAGCCTTGACTAGATGGACCTTTGTTGGCAAAGTAATGTAAGTAGAAATTTCCAAAACTGAACCTGGAAGAAACAGAAAATCTTAACAGACCCATCACAAGCATGGAAATTGAAACTGTAATCAGAAATCTTCCAGCAAAAGCCCAGGTCCAGACAGCTTCACAGCTGAATTCTACCAAAAATTTAGAGAAGAGCTAACACCTATCCTGCTCAAACTCTTCCAGAAAATTGCAGAGGAAGGTTAACTTCCAAACTCATTCTATGAGGCCACCATCATCTTAATACCAAAACCTGACAAAGATGCCACAAAAAAAGAAAACTACAGGCCAATATCACTGATGAACATAGATGCAAAAATCCTTAACAAAATTCTAGCAATCAGAGTCCAACAACACATTTAAAAGATCATACACCATGACCAAGTGGGCTTTATCCCAGGGATGCAAGGATTCTTCAATATCCACAAATCAATCAATGTAATATACCACATTAACAAATTGAGAAATAAAAGCCATATGATTATCTCAATAGATTCAGAGAAAGCCTTTGACAAAATTCAAAACAACTTTTTAAAAGATAGTTGACTAAACATGAAATAAGGCCTAAAATATATTCAAAGGGAAAATGGACAACCTCAGTAACCCAAAGAATAGGAAGGGAAAAATGAAATCATGTTATTTTGAAGCCTTTATATTACCACTTAGCTGTTGTTGTTTTGTTCAGTCACTCAGTCATGTCTGACTCTTTGCGACCCCATGGACCACAGCACACCAGGCTTCCCTGTTCTTTACTATCTCCAAGAGCCTGCTCAAACACATGTATGTTGAGTCAGTGATGCCATGCAACCATCTCATCCTCCGTCATCTCCTTCTCCTCCTGCTTTCAATCTTTCCCAGCATCAGGGTCTTTTCAAATGAGTTGGTAATTTGCATTAGGTGGCCAAAATATTGGAGCTTTAGCATCTGTCCTTCCAATGATCTCCTTGCAGTCCAAGGGACTCTTCAGGAGTCTTCTCCAACACCACAGTTCAAAAGCATCAATTCTTTTGTGCTCAGCTTTCTTTATGGTCAAACTCTCACACTGATATACGACTACTGGAAAAACCATAGCTTTGACTCAACCGACCTTTGTCAACAAAGTAAAGCCTGTGCTTTTTAAGATGCTGTCTAGGTTGGTCATAATTTTTCTTCCAAGGAGCAAGCGTCTTTTAATTTCACACCTGTAGTCACAATCTGCAGTTATTTTGGAGTCCCCCAAAATAAATCCTCTCACTGTTTCCATTGTTCCCCATCTATTTGCCATCAAGTGATAGGACTGGATGCCATGATGTTTGCTTTTTGAATGTTGAGTTTTAAGCCAACTTTCTCACTCTCCTCTTTCACTTTCATCAAGAGGCTCTATAGTTCTTCGCTTTCTGCCATAAGGGTTATGTCATCTGCATATCTGAAGTTATTGATATTTCTCCTGGAAATCTTGATTCCAGTTTGTGCTTCATCCAGCCCAGAATTTCGCAAGATGTACTCTTCATATAAGTTAAATAAACAGGGTGACAATATACAACCTTGACATACCCCTTTCCCAATTTGGAATCAGTCTGTTGTTCCATTTCCAGTTCTAACTGTTGCTTCTTGACCACTTAAATTTAGATGGCGATAATTTAAAGATGCCTGTGATGAACCACAAAGCAGCCATTAAATAATAAAATCAGGTGTCATACTCAATAAATCAACAGAGGAAAATGTAATCATAAAAATAATTATGTAGAAATTAGAAAAAAAGAAAAATTGTAAAAATTAAGACAAATGAAAAGCAAGTAGAAATTTGCTAAATTTAAGCATAAACATATAATTTTAAGTGAAAAAGTAGTAATAAATAATCTACATGAAAGGTAGATTGTCAGATTGCATAAAAAAGTGATACAACTACAGAAATGCAATTAAGAAATGTACACACACTCTAAAGAAACAAAATAGTTGCATAGCCTTAAAATATTTCAGCCACATACTTAATAACTACCTTAGTGATTTTAATGTATGTTCACAAATTCTATGATACTTCTCTCTCCAATAGACAGAAATTCGTTCCTCTTTCCTTGAGTGTACCTAGATTTAGAGACTCATTTCTAATTAAAAAAATGGAAAAAAAATAGTTAACTATAGGGAAACCTGGCAGATGCTGCTGCTGCTGTTGCTGCTAAGTCGCTTCAGTCCGACTCTGTGCGACCCCATAGATGGCAGCCCACCAGGCTCCCCTGTCCCTGGGATTCTCCAGGCAAGAACACTGGAGTGGGTTGCCATTTCCTTCTCCAGTGAATGAAAGTGAAAAGTGAAAGTGAAGTCGCTCAGTCGTGTCCGACTCTTAGTGACCACATGGACTGTAGCCTACCAGGCTCTTCTCTCCATGGGATTTTCCAGGCAAGAGTACTGGAGTGGGTTGCCATTGCCTTCTCTGCTGGCAGATGCTACCTCACCCAAATGATCAAAGTTATTATCACCAGTAAGGAGTAATTTTGATATTCATTCTTGATATGAGAGAAAGACACATAATGTCAGTTTATTCTTTCTTGTGACTCGTAATCTCATTGTAATCATGAAAAAATACCTATATTCATGAAAATAACTTAGCACCAATTTTACAAAATGTCAGATTCACAAAACTTAAAAACTGAGAAACTATTAGATGACAGAAGGCTAGGCTGACATGACAACTAAAGGCACCATGATATCCTAAACTGTGTCCTGGAAGAGAAAGAGGAAATAATGGGGAAATGTATGCATGTATTTCAAAATTCATATACTTGAAGTCTGTAGTTTAGTTAATTAATAGCACTGCATCAATGTTAATATTTCAGATTTGATAAAGGCACCATGGTTATGTAAATGTTAATATCTGGAGAATCTGGGTGAAAAGGATATAGATAGCTTCTGTCCTGTCTTTGTGACTTTAAATCCAAATCCAATTCAAAATATAAAGTTAAAAAGATACTACTTGCAACAGAGTTATTGAAGTCCATTTAATCATAAATTATGATTTTACAATGTCCCATGTCCGAAAACACTTTGTAGGTAAGCTTCATTTGAAAAAAAAATAAATCTTAAATTATGATTTGAACATAATTAAGTTTGAAGTTACTTTATTATAAACAGTATAGAAGTTGAAAAAACAGGTTACCTTGAAACCTATTAATAAAGAATATTTATTTGTCTTCAAGCAATGACACCATTATCCCAAATGTTGCAGAAGCATCTACCACATGTGCAAGGTAGTAGGTGCACCTCTTGATTAAATGCCTTAAAGCGGGCTTTCAGATTTTGACATCTTTAAAGGGATTATTAAGTATTCTCCTTTATACATATGTGAATGTAAATGTAAATAATCTCATGTCTTTACCTTTCCTGGTCCTACTCAATACAGCAGAGAAGAGAGAGAGCATTTTTTTTTTTTTTTTTTAACAAAATCCAAGACACTGACTGGTCTTGGGAAGTAGAAATGACCATTTTTCCAAATAGCTTTCTCAGGTATGCCTGTTAAGTTTGCAACTGTGTATATAATATAATTCAAAGCAATGAGGCCACTGTCTACAAGGATCATCTGTTAGTAAATGCAGTGAGACACTCCTTTATGTCAAGGCACCAAGTTTAACTGTTTCTGTACATTCATGCGACATCAATTCAGTCATGTCCGACTCTAAGACCCTATGGACTGTAGCGGGCCATGCCCCTCTATCCATGGGATTCTCTAGGCAAGAACACTGGCGTGGGTTGCCATGCCCTCCTCCAGGGGGTCGTCCTAACCCAGGGATCGAACCCACTTCTTTTATGTCTCCTGCATTGGCAGAGGGGTTCTTTACCACTAGCGCCACCTGGGAAGCTCCAACTGTTTCTGTAGTAGACAGAATGTATTTCCTAATAACCAGTTTTGAATTCTTATGAGGCTCTCTGACTGTTTAGCATTGTTAGGTATTCTGCAGTTCTGTAGTTTATCACTCTGCTGTATTTTCAAAGGGATTGCCTGAGGCAATTAGTAGTCAAGTGAAGAGACAGAAATGGGGGGCATTCTATGTCAAGTCACGGCTGACACAATAAGTATTTCTGGTGCTATATAATCATTTTGTACTTTTTTAAAAAAATCTGTAACAGAATCTTCACAAAGTCTCAGTGCACCCACTTTCAAATTTTGGTGCACTCTTCAGGTAGATTCTTAGAAAGGGACAAGGAGAAATTTAAACATATTTAGACACACAAGATAATCCTTATAGATAAAAAGGGATTTGAATACCCCTGAAAATATCTGTGGTTAGAATGAGCTTATCTTTGCCTCTTTCCCTGATCAGAGAACCACAGTGTCACATCATTTTGGCCACCACACAAATTTTAGAAACCAGCAACTATCAGTAAGAAGCTATATATATATATATATATATATATATATATATATATATATATATTTCTGTTCTTGTTTATTTTTCATCCAAATTAATTCCAGATTGGTATTTTGAGGAAATTACATAAAATCAAACTGTTAGAATGTAATTAAAGACATTATAGTGATTTCTGCCCAGTTAAATTCTTATTTAAAGGTCCATCATTTTGAAGCTGCACACGTCATATTCTTTGGTATTGAAAAGATTGGCAGCTCCCTCTGCTGTTTCTCTGGGTGAGGTGCGAGGAATTGAGGCTCACCTCTTTGTGTAATTTCCTTCCCTGTGATGCTGGACTGTCAGGGCTTGTCAATTAATGGCCTTCAAGCTGGCAAGCTTTCAAACACTGGCTGACTTTCAGCAGTATGATGGCACCTTTAGGACACCTGCTTCGAAGACCAATCTACTTCAAAAGAAAGCTTGATATTGCTATTAAAGCAAGGCATGTGAATCACACCCTTTCTTTGAAGCTTTCTATTTTTGTGTACATCCGTCTGGTCTGTTTATAACAGATGCAGGCTTCTGCAAAGCAGTCCTGCTTGGCAATAAAAATTTGTGGCTTCAGAATCTAATTTCTTTTTCATTTTTTGCAGAAACATTTATTTTTTTATGAAGCACAGATTGGTTGGTATCTATTCTTCTAGACCTCATTCACATTTGCACAAACTGACTTCTTTCATTTTTTTTTCCATCCTAGTGGATACATTTCTTTCAATAAAGTCTACATCTCTTTTAGCTATGCTTTTGTTATTGTGACTACAGAGAAATGAGAAAGAAACAGGTGCTATCCTCTCTCTAAATAGAATTTTCCAGAAACTTGTCTGCATTGGTAATTCCCTTTTTGTATACTGAGAGGATCTTTTAAATAGCCTTGAATAAAAGTATTCATTATATTATAGTGGTTCAACTCCTTTAGCTTAAGAGAAAAGAATAAAATAACCTGCTTCATCTGCTAAAATATGTAGAAGCATAATTACTTTTGCTCTCTAAAGTGAGATTCAGCTCAAGAGTACAGAGTTCTCCATTATAAATCAATCTAAATACATAAGAAAATGAGAAAAGTGCTAAATGACCTCATTCCAGTATCTGTCTTTAGAAATGTTACTATTTATGCAAAAGAAGATACTTATTTTTTAGAGTTTTTCTATACTCAGCTAAACACAGGTACTATTATTTTTCAAATTGACTATACTGACTCTTTTTTTCCAATAAATATCTTTGAAATAAAGTAAGTGTAGACTAAATGTAAAAGGCAAAGCGATATTTAACTGTATTGGAAAATAATGACTGTTCTTTGTTTCTATCAGGGATTAATGGCAAACCACTCCAGTATTCTTGCCTGGAGAATCCTCATGGACAGAAGAACATGGTGGACTACAGTCCATGGGGTTGCAAAAAGTCAGACATGACTGAGCGACAAAGTGTATGAGCGCACATACATACACACACACACACACACACACACACACACACGTAAGGGATTATCCTGTGTAAAACTGTGATAATATTGTGCATCTCCTCTGAAGTCAAATGTTTTCACTGCAATGAGACTGAATGTAGAAAGACTTCCATATATTCATAAATGTGTAAGAAAATGTCCCTACCTCTTCCTTTAACATTTCTCAAGATGCTATAAGACAGTCATGAAAGTGAAGTGAAAGTGAAGTCGCTCAGTTGTGTCCTACTTTTAGTGACCCCATGGACTGTAGCCTACTAGGCTCCTCCCTCCATGGGATTCTCCAGGCAAGAGTATTGGAGTGGGTTGCCATTTGCTTCTCCAGGGGATCTTCCCGACCCTGGGATTGAACCCGGGTCTCCTGAATTCCAGGCAGACGCTTTAACCTCTGAGCCACCAGGGAAGACAGTCATGAGTATAACATAATAAATGAGACCATGGATGCTACCTTTGGAAGGTTTACAATTTTGAAAAAGAGATGTATACATAAATAAATAAAATTTCAATGGTTAAGAACTCTGCACCAACACAGTTGCAGTGCTTAAAGAATTTGAAGCAAATAACATTAAACTGGAAAAATTCAAACTCTGAAAAAGCATTGTGAGAAAACATAATTTCTTTCTATCTAACAATGAAGCAGTCATGTCAGTTAAGAAAATAAATAGTCAATTTTATGGCATAAGCAGATAGCAGAATTTCCAACACTACTGCTCCTTAAAAGCTAGGCAGATCACTATCTATTGAGAATACTTTATAGACTTTAGAGTCTAGAACCATGGGAAGATGGAATGAATAACACAAGGATACTTACAGTGCTACTACTTGATCATGCAACTGTTCTGTATTCATTCAATAAATCATGAATAGAAAGGCTTTGTTGGCATTTTATGACAAGAAAACGTTGAGATGCATAAAACTACACTGAATGAAATGGACATAAAGGATCATAGCTTGCATTTTAAAAGAAGCTGAATTTAATCTTGTCCAAGAAACATGAAACAAATCAAATCGATTTGGGCCAATTGCGTGATGCATTAATTATTAAGACAACTGATAAAAATTGGTGGCTGAAAACAACAATTTATTACACTTATCAAAAAAATAATCTTTTATAGGGCTCTGTATGAAAATTGGAGAAGGAAATGGCAACCCACTCCAGTGTTCTTGCCTGGAGAATCCCATGGACGGAGAAGCCTGGTAGGCTGCAGTCCATGGGATCACACAGAGTCGGACACAACTGAAGCGACTTAGCAGCAGCAGCAGCAGTATGAAAATTATCTCCAGTGCCTGTAATATACTCCTTACCATTTTCTAAAAGTTTACTGAACTAACTCAGTCCTCCTCTGATATACTGTAGCATTACATCGTCATCTCATGTTATTACAATATTCACTGGAGCATTGTCCAAGGCCACTTCTTACAGCAGCTGAACTTCAAAGGGACACTAAAATATTTCCTTGTTAGGTATCTAGCTCTCAGTTTTCTATGCTGAGATCTAATAACTCTATAATTGCATTTCAACCATGAATTTACACAACTGAAAAACAGGGCATAACAAACGTTTATTTGTAGTTCCCAAGATTGTGAATGGAAAACCAACTGACTCTATGATCAGATAGCTAATTATGGACTTCTGACATAATTTTGTGAAACACACAAAATATGGTTCAAAAATGACTCTCAATACTAGAAATCATTGATTCAGGAAATAAGAAATATCTAACAACTGTTGTTTTTAGACAAACAATGCTTTTTGTACACATTTCTTGCCTATCTCTCTTCAAAATTATCTTTACAACAGGAATAATGTCTCTTATTTGAAGTACAATATCTAACAAGTGACTAAGATATTTGGTGCTTGACATTGTTAAATTTGAAAAACAAATTACACATTACTTACTAAACCCTGAAAAGTATGTTTGGTAGAAAGAGATTGTTTTAGAATGTCAGTATATCATGTTAGTAATATAGGGACAATAGATGCATTCTTATCAACAGTTTAAAGTGAGTGTCTTTTTTTCCTTTTGCAGATGTTAAGAATAATTAACAGCATTTTAGCTGCATTACCCAAAGAACAATGAATAGTATGTTATTATACAAGATTTAATAGTTTCATTAAACACCCACACTGGGGAAAAGGTTTGTCATCAAATATCAATATACCTATGTATGAACTTGGGCAAACTCTGGGAGATGGTGAGGGACAAGGAGGCCTGGAATGCTGTAGTCCACTGGGTCGCAAAGAGTAGGACATGACTTGGCAACTGGACAACTACAAAAATGTGCTTGAACAGCCACTGCTATATGCTCTTTTTTACTGGTAGTGGTACATAAATTGTCTTTTACAGTTCCATGCTTTGCAGATGCTAAATGTAGAGACAGTAATATAAATTTATGTGCTGGCTCATTGGACCTTTCTTGATTCAAAGAAAATGGCATGTTATGTTACTAAGAAAACTGATCGGAAATAGCGTCAGAACTGTCTAGCACATCTTCTGCTCTTTGGATTGTTGTTTTCCAACAGTAAATGATAATTCAATAAATGTTCACTATACATGCCAACAAGTCCTATATTAATTTTTCATGTTTGAAAATTCTGGTATCAAGATTTTGAACTTCCTATCTTTTCTGTGGGAAAGTGTGATAACATGACTTAAAGAGTTTATACTACCTGACTCAAAAGTCTTCTAAGGTTTTTCGTCCCATTTCCCAAGATCAAATGACATATTTATATGATACTGAAGAAACAAACATATTGCCTGCTACTCATAGATATGCTTAGAAAAAAATACAATGATAAAAATGATCATAGAACAATATGAGTCAAGTATACCTGACAGTGTATTTGTATTATAACTAAAAAAAAGTATTTTTTAGAGCTGCCAAGGGTAACTTTCAAAAACCTTCCTTCAATGTAGTTTAGCCACAGTTATTCTTCTTTCTTAGGAAGTATATTTCTACTTAATGTGTTTTATCTGTCACATGCTTTTTAACTTAGCTTTGCTCAATCAGCAAAGCACATTTTAGATGCCTCAACCAAACTCTCTACTAGTTACAGCTTTAAACTAAAGCAGGAAGTGGATGGAATCAAATACTTAACTTCATTAAAATGGTGACTCATATAATGTGATTTTAAAACCAAAGAGGTTAGTCTCATCCCTAGGTAAGGATAAGAAGGACTTAAGCCTGGTTTGGTTCATGGACATTTACCATATTGAGTGGACAGTACACCTCTGTATAATAGATATGGCAACAGGGCACGCTAAAATAAAGTATAGTATGACTGAAATACTCCAGGGACTTCAAAATATGATCAAATTGACATTTTTCTTTCTGAAATGACTGTACCAATAAGTAAAAATGCTAATAAATAAATCCAAATGTAACCATAAATGTTAAAACTATCAGTTCTTAATTAATTAGCCAATGGAGAGTGAACTTTCGAGAAGATACTGTTTGTTTCATTCTATTAAGCACAGTTGTGAAGAAGCAAACTCACATCTGTATGATTCATCAACTTCTAGCATGACATCATTATTTATATCCCTCTTGGAGGAGGTTCCTTATTTCTATTGTATACTGAATTACTACTGAGTCTAGAGTAAGGAAAGCAAACATGTACTAAAAATACACTTAGAGGATCAAACAGATCATCGTAAATATAATTGTATTCTACGAGTATTATGTAAACATGCTTCACATATGACTACTGTTTCACATTTTCTGGACTGTTTCTTAAAAAAGCATCACACATTTACCTTTCTCATACAGAGTTATGTGCTGTTGACTGCCTCTTAAGCAAATGCATAATGTTAACAATTTTTTTAAAACAAAATATATAGTAGGAAGCATTCAGACAGCAGCACTTAATTCTACCTTCTAACTCTCTGAACAATTCCTTTGTCATACTCTAGCCTAAATGCTCTGGTCATGTATGTGCTCATATATATATATATATATAATAAACTTACTTATTTTAATTGGAGACTAATTACTTTACAATACTGTATTGGTTTTGCCATACATTGACATGAATCCACTATGGCTGTACATGTGTTCCCCATACTAATATATTAATGCCCCTGTTCTTCATGAAATTCTGTGGCATGTTGAAGCCATGGAAACAATGAATCCTTAAGTTGTACACCAGTGTTACACTGGGCACTCATTTCCTGGTGTAGATTAAGTATGTATAGAAAGTGAAAGTCTCTCAGTTGTGTTCGACTCTTTGCAACCCTATGGACTATACAGTCCACGGAATTCTCTAGGCCAGAATACTGGAGTCTTCTCCAGGGGATCTTCTCATCCCAGGGATTGAACCCAGGTATCCTGCATTGCAGGCAGATTCTTTACCAGGTGAGCCACAAGGGAAGGCCAAGAATACTGGAGTGGGTAGCCTATCCCGTCTCAGCAGATCTTCCCGACCCAGGAATTGAACCAGGGTCTCCTGTATTGCAGGCAGATTCTTTACCAACTGAGCTATCAGAGAAAGGGAAGTCGCTCTATAAAAATATGTATAGGGAAAAATGAAAAAGAAACCAAGGGATATTATTTTGATCTAGCTCCAAAAAATAATACAGTTAACTCTGTGGACATTGCTAGATTGGGTTGGAATATAAGACCGACAGGTTTCAGACTTAAAGAATCTCTTCCCAAAGAAAAGAATCTCTTTAGACTGACCTTGGCCTGGGGAGGAAAGACTCAGGAAAAAAGAAAAAAAAAAAAGTTTTTTTAAATGCAAAATGTCCAGGGCCTACTTCAGTATGTCAATGAATTGTAAGATGACATTAAGACATAAAACCAAAAGAAAAAGGCACCTCTGTGCCAATAGTGTGTTGAGTTTATATGAATTGTCTTCTTCCATTTTCAATATTACCATTAAAAGTAAGTTGGTAATTGTATTATCCTCAGTTAAATGATGAGGACACAGATTTATAATAGTGTTTTTATGTATTACTCATATTTTCTATATGTTTTCAAATTTATTTTGGTAATTTTCATGTGTCCAGAAAAAAATTAATTTTGCTTAGTTTTAGATATTCAATGGAATAAAGTAATTCAGTTTAATCTAATTCATAAAATATATATTATTATAGTTTTTGCTTCTTTTATTTATTAACATTTTGTACTTTTTTTAAAATAAGTTCTACTAGCAGTATGTATCTTTTGTTGGATTTTAAGAAAATCAGCTTTTAATTTCTTAAAGCTCTCCTCTTGTGGGTTTTAAAGTTTCCGTTTATTGTTCTTTAATTTATTTGTGATTTGTGAATGTGGCCTGTAAGGTTCTGATCATTTAACACTTAATTTGTACATGTCTTAATTAATGATGCACTTCCCCAAATATCTTTGCAAATTTCAAAAACAATGCATTATTTATATTTGTTTGTTGGAGAGTTTTATAGATCACATTAGATCCTATTTGTTAACTGTGGTTTTCTAAACACCTTTACCTCTGGTATGAACTCATCAGTCTATAGATTTAGATGTGTACATGCCCAGTCTCTCAGTAATGTCTGACACTTTGCCAATCTATGGACTCTAGCCTGCCAGGCTCCTCTAGTGATAAGATTTTCTAGGCAAGAATCCTGGAGTGAGTTGCCATTTCCTACTTCAGGGGATCTTCCTGACCCAGGGATCAAACCCGTGTCCCCTCTGTCTCCTGCAATGGCAGGTGGATTCTTTACCACTAAGCCACCTGGAAAGCCCATGGACTTAGACAGAGGCTCTCAATTAAGCAGCCTTCCTTATTCCCATCAGGACTGTAACTTTGCAGGTCCTCCCATAGGGGCACAGTGAACTTTCCTGACTCTTTACTCACTTGACTGGCTTTAAATGATATGGTGCAACCAAATATTGTGTAAATAGGAGCTTGTATGATTCAGCTTGCCCTTTACTCCTTTGCTATTTTCATGAGTAATACTTCTCCCAGATAGCTGCTGCAATTATAACAGAATGATCACATGTGGAGAAAAACCAGGATCTGTATACTCATCTGTAGAATACAAGCCCAGCTGTTATTGTAGCTTGTAGAAGAGCTGCCAAACCAAATCTAGTCTGAATCAGCTCATCTCCAGCTAATTCACATCTGAGAAACAAGTGCTTATTGTTTTATTTCACTGTAATTTCACATAACGTTTCTACATGGCAAAGGTAACTGATTTGGAGGTTTGGTTGTTTTCTCATCTTATTCGGTCAGCATTCAGTTCATATTTTTAAATTTTATGTTGCTTTCAAATATATATATGTAAGTTCTGATTTATATGAGTGTGCTGTTTCACTTTATTTCTACCATTTTTTTCTACACATAGTTTTTAAATTATATATATGGACTTCAAGTCCTGTCTATCACTCTTATAATTAACTACAAATCATTTTTTAACCCGCTGTATATTATTTTTAACCTTTTTATTATAAAATAGAACACAGTTATAGAAAATACCAACAAATACATACATAGCTTAATGAGCTATCAAAAGAACGTCACCCAGATCAGTAAACAGAATTGTGTCCGTCACTTTAGAAAGCCCTCCATCTAAACTGTCTTAAACTTTTTTTCCTAAATCACTACTTGATTTTTATAGGAATTGCTTCCTTGACTTTAATTTTATCACTCAATATTATATTGTCAGACACCATGGTTTACTGTTGCTTACATTTTAAAATTTGGAATGTCATCAATATTTTTTTAATCTTCAGTTTCCCCATCTAGCCCTTTGTTTTAGCTAACGTACTGTATATTATTATGCTAATAATTAAAATACTGGAGTGGTAACTTCAAGGAACATATTTTCCTTTTATTTATTTTCATATCTAGAAAAAAAATATTTTATATTGGACTATAGCTGATCTGGGCTTCCCAGGTGGCGCTAGTGGTAAAGTATCTGCCTGCCAATAGAGGAGACACAGGTTTGATTCCTGGGAAGATCCCTTGAAGGAGGAAATGGCAACCCATTCCAGTATACTTGCCTGGACAAAGGAACCTGGAGGGTATAGTCCATGGAGTCACAAAGAGTCAGACACGACTGAAGTGACTTAGCACACATATGCAGGCATAGCTGATTTACAAAAGTGTATTGGTTTCAGTAGCACAGCAGAGTTGTACCATACACATATATTTCATTTTTTTCCCCATCTAGGTTGTTACAGAATATTGAGCTGAGTTTGCTGTTTGTCTATTTTAAATATAGCAGTGTGTATATGGGGCTTCCCTGCTGTGGTAAAGAATCAGCCTGCAATGCAGGAAACACAGATGTGGGTGTGATCCCTGGGTCAGGAAGATCCCCAATTGGAGGGCATGGCAACCCGCTCCAGTATTCTTGCCTGGAGAATCCCATGGACAGAGAAACCTGGTCAGCTTACAAAGAGTTGGATACGACTGAAGTGACTGAACACACAGTAACTGCACAGTGTGTATACATCAATCCCGAACTCCCAGTTTATCCCTTCCTTCCAAATTTACCTTTGGTAACCAAAAGTTTATTTACTATGCCTGTGAGTCTGTTTCTGTTTTGTAAATATGTTCATTTTCTCTAACACTATACACAAAAATAAACTCAAACTAGATTAAAGACCTAAATATAAAACTAGATACAATAAAACTCTTAGAGGAAAACATAGGCAGAACAGCCTTTGACATAAATCAAAGCAGTATCTTTCTCAATCCATCTCCTGGAGTAATGGAATTAAAAACATAAAAAATGAATAGGACCTAATTAAGCTCAAAAAGCTTTTGCAAAACAAAGGAAACCATAAACAAAATGAAAAAAAAAACCCACAAAATGGGAGAAAATATTTGCAAATGATGTGACCAATAAGGGGTTAATCTTCAAAATATACAAACAAGTCATGTGGGTCAATATAAAAAAAAAATCAAAAAATAGGCAGAAGACCTAAATAGACATATCTCCATAGAAGACAGACAAACAGTCAAGAGGTATATTAAAAGATATTATGTTCACTTCAGTTCAGTTACTCAGTAGTGTCTGACTCTTTGCAACCCCATGAACCGCAGCATGCCAGCCCTCCCTGTCCATCATCAACTCCTGGAGTTCACCCAAACTCATGTCCATTGAGACGGTGATGGCAACCAATCATTTCATCCTGTGTTGTCTCCTTCTCCTGCCCTCAATCTTTCCCAACATCAGGGTCTTTTCAAATGAGTCAGCTCTTTGCATCAGGTGGCCGAAGTATTGGAGTTTCAGCTTCAAAACCGGTCCTTACAATGAATACCCAGGACTGATCTCCTTTAGGATGGACTGATCTCGTTTAGAATGGACTGGTTGGATTTCCTTGCATTCAAGGGACTCTCAAGAATCTTCTCCAATACCACAGTTCAAAAGCATTAATTCTTTGGTGCTCAGCTTTCTTTATATTCCAACTGTCTCATCCTTACATGACTGCTGGAAAAACCATAGCCTTGACTAGACGCACCTTTGTTGACAAAGTAATGTCTCTGCCTTTTAAAATGCTGTCTAGGTTGGTCAAAACTTTCCTTACAAGGAGTAAGTGTCTTTTAATTTCATGGCTGCAGTCACCATCTGCAGTGACTTTGGAGCCCAAAAAATAAAGTCTGACACTGTTTCCACTGTTTCCCCATCTATTTGCCATGAAGTAATGGGACCAGATGCCATGATCTTAGTTTTCTGAATGTTGAGTTTTAAGCCAACATTTTCACTCTCCTCTTTCACTTTCATCAAGAGGCTCTTTAGTTCTTCTTAGCTTTCTTTCATAAGTGTGGCGTCATCTGCATATCTGAGGGTATTGATATTTCTCCCAGCAGTCTTGATTCCAGCTTGTGTTCTTCAAGCCAAGCATCTGTCATGATGTACTCTGCATACAAGTTAAATAAGCAGGGTGTCAATATACAGCCTTGATGTACTCCTTTTCCTATTTCTAACCAGTCTGTTGTTCCATCTCCAGTTATAACTGTTGCTTCCTGACCCTCATACAGGTTTCTCAAGAGGTAGGTCAGGTGGTCTGGTATTCCTATCTCTTTCAGAATTTTCCCCAGTTTATTGTGATCCACACGGTCAAAGGCTTTGGCATAGTCAATAAAGCAAAAATAGATATTTTTCTGGTACTCTTTTGCTGGATGTTGGCTATTTGATCTCTGGTTCCTCTGCCTTTTCTAAAACCAGCTTGAACATCTGGAAGTTCACGATTCACATGTTGCTGAAGCCTGGCTTGGAGAATTTTGAGGATTACTTTATTAGCTTGTGAGATGAGTACAACTGTGTGGTAGTTTGAACATTCTTGGCATTTCCTTTCTTTGGGATTCGAATGAAAACTGACCTTTTCCAGTCCTGTGGCCACTGCTGATTTTTCCAAATTTGCTGATATATTGAGTGCAGCACTTTCACAGCATCATTTTTTAGGATTTGAAATAGCTCAACTGGAATTCCATCACCTCCACTAACTTTATTCATAGTGATGCTTCTAAGGCCCACTTGACTTCATATTCCAGGATGTCTGGCTCTAGGTGAGTGATCACACCATCATGATTATCTGGGTCATGAAGATCTTTCTGTACAGTTCTGTGTATTCTTGCCACCTCTCCTTAATATCTTCTGCTTCTGTTAGGTCCCTACCATTTCTGTCCTTTATTGAGCCCATCTTTGCATGAAATGTTCCCTTGATATCTCTATTGTTCTTGAAAAGATCTCTAGTCTTTCCAATTCTATTGTTTTCCTCTATTTCTTTTTTTTTTTAATTTTATTTTATTTTTAAACTTTACATAACTGTATTAGTTTTGCCAAATATCAAAATGAATCCGCCACAGGTATACATGTGTTCCCCATCCTGAACCCTCCTCCCTCCTCCCTCCCCATTCCATCCCTCTGGGTCGTCCCAGTGCACCAGCCCCAAGCATCCAGTATCGTGCTTCAAACCTGGACTGGCAACTCATTTCATACATGATATTTTACATGTTTCAATGCCATTCTCCCAAATCTTCCCACCCTCTCCCTCTCTCACAGAGTCCATAAGACTGTTCTATACATCAGTGACTCTTTTGCTGTCTCGTACACAGGGTTATTGTTACCATCTTTCTAAATTCCATATATATGCGTTAGTATACTGTATTGGTGTTTTTCTTTCTGGCTTACTTCACTCTGTATAATAGGCTCCAGTTTCATCCACCTCATTAGAACTGATTCAAATGTATTCTTTTTAATGGCTGAGTAATACTCCATTGTGTATATGTACCACAGCTTTCTTATCCATTCCTCTGCTGATGGACATCTAGGTTGCTTCCATGTCCTGGCTATTATAAACAGTGCTGCGATGAACATTGGGGTACACATGTCTCTTTCCCTTCTGGTTTCCTCAGTGTGTATGCCCAGCAGTGGGATTGCTGGATCATAAGGCAGGTCTATTTCCAGTTTTTTAAGGAATCTCCACACTGTTCTCTATTTCTTTTTATTGATCACTGAGGAAGGCTTTCTTATCTCTCATATATCTTTCCTTTTCTCCTTTGCTTTTTGCTTCTCTTCTTTTCACAGCTATTTGTAAGGCCTCCTCAGACAGCCAATTTGCCTTTTTGCATTTCTTTTTCTTGGGAATGGTCTAGATCCCTTTCTCCTATACAATGTCACAAATCTCTGTCCATAGTTCATCAGGCACTCTGTCAACATCACTCATTATTAGAGAAAAGCAAATCAAAGCTAGAAGGAGATACCACTTCATACCCATCAGAAAGGCCATCATCAAAATGTCTATAAATGCCAGAGAGTGTGTGAAAGAAAGAGAACCCTTCTATACCAGCAATGTAAATTGGTATAGCAGCTATGGAGAACAGCATGAAGGTTCCTTAAGAAAACTAAAAATAGAGCTACTATATGATTCAGCCCTCTCATTCCTGGGCATATATTCAGAGAAAATTGTAATTTGAAAGGATACATGTATACCAGTGTTCACTGTAGCCCTATTTACAACAGCCAGGACATGGAAGCAACAGACAGATAAATAGATAAAGAAGATGCAGTACATATGTACAATGGAATATTACTTAGCAATTACAAAGGATGAAATCATGACGTCTGCAGCAACATAGATGGATCTGCTTGCTAAGTCACTTCACTCATGTCCAACTCTGTTTGAACCTATGGACCATAGCCTGCCAGGCTCCTCTGTCCATGGGATTTTTCAGACAAGAATACTGGAGTGGGTTTCCATTTCCTCCTCTAGGTATGAATGCATATGAAACTTCTTATTTTAGAGTATTTTAGATATGTAGAAAAGATAATACAAAAAGTTCATATATAGCCCACATCCAGGTTTCCCTTACAGTAACATGATACACTTGTCATAACTAATGAATCAACACTGATACACTACTGCTACCTAAAGTCTATACTTTCCTCAGACTATTTTTTGGTTTTACCTAATTTTTACCAGGATCCAATCCAGGATACCATATTAAGAATATCTGTGTTCAGTCTCTTTAATATTAACTTTACTAGGACAACTCCTCAGTCTTTTGTTTTTGATGACCTTGAGACTGTTGAGGGGTACCAGTCAGATATCTTGTAGAATGGCTTACAATTTGGAATTTTCTGATAGTTGATTTCACAATTTGATTGGAGTCATGTGTTTTAGAGAGGAAGACTTACAAAGGTTAACTCTCATTATCACCACATCATACTAAAGATAAATGTAATCAGTATCCCTTATTATCAATGATGTCAAGCTTGATCTCAAAGCTGAGGAAGTGTTTATCTGGTTTCTCCAGTATAGATTTAACACTTTTTACCTCTTTCCATAATGTGCCCTTAGGAAGGAAGTCACAATGTACAGTTCATTTTTAGGGGAGGGAGTTATGCTGCATTACTTTCCTCTCACTGCTGTAACAATTACTATACACTCAATGGCCTAAAACACATGAATTTATGACCTTATGGTTCTGTAGGTCAGAAATCTGAATGGGTCTAATGGGACAAAAATCAAGCAGAGCTTTATTCCTTCTGGAAGATCTAGAAAGGAATCCATGCCTTGCCTTTTCCTCAGCTTCTAGAACTGGAAAATTGGTTCATGGCTTCTTCTCTAATCTTCAAATGCAGCAGCATAGCATCTTCTAATGTATCTCTCTTTCTCTCTGACCTCTGTTCCATTGCCACATCTCCTTTCCTCACCCTCCTGCCTCCCTCTCTACTCTATAAAGACCCCTGTGATTTCATTAGATCCATCCATAAAATCCAAAAGTATCATCCCATCTCAATATTCTTAATCATATATGAAAAGCTCCCTTTTGCCATGTAAGGCAACATATTCAAAGACTTCCACAATTAAGATGTGGACATCTTGGGGAGAGAAGGAAGATATTACCTACAACACATACTGCCTAAACATATACATCTATATTCTTGCTTAATTTCTTTATTAAAATCTTTCAAGTCACTCAAAATTTATATTTCTATCCCAAATATAACTTGCCCAGTTACTCAGCAAAACTTCCCAATTCTTCACCTTACTATTCAGAATTTTAATTTTGTGAGTTTACTGAGCAGAGAAAAAATTAGTTGTAATTCATATTATCAATAGATGGGAACATTTTCTGAAATAACATGTCAATTTCTGAAGCATTGTGATTATATTTTTTGCTTCCCTTTTTTGGTTCATTTTCATACTTGCTAGTGATATTTTAATAGATTATTTTTTTTCATAGCACAGAAGATTTTCTCTCTTTTTTTAATCAGAAATTTCAAGATCTTGAATTCACTCTTTCATGATACCTTATGTATAACATTCAAAGTTGATCATTACTTTTCAGGATTATTTTGAAAATATGATTTGATTATACTACCTGTGAGTTCATAAGGAAGCTGCTGTCAAATTATCTTTCATATGTAAGTAATTTGCTTTTTTCTCTGAGAATGATATCTTCTTCCCTTATGTCCAATAGCTATTGTATCTTATTCCCTTGCTTTATGGATTTTCAATATAAAGTTTTCTGGAGTGTATTTGTTAAGGTTTATTCTTCTAAGTTACTTGAATGAACTTTTGATCCAAAAACACAAGGTCTTAAACACAGGGGCTATTGCTTTTAACATATTCCTTCTGATATGGTTTTAGAATCATCTGTAAGACATATATTATGTCAATTAATTTATCCATCCCTCCAGACGCTTTTATTTTCTTTAAATTTTGACACTGCATATATCATGAAACCAGATGGCAATATCAGAGGTTGCTGAATTTCTCTCCTTCCACAAACACACTAAATGTAAACCTACACATGGAGAAATTCCCTCTGAGAGAAATTTAGAAACTAGTGAGTGACTCTTATACCTCAGGGACTGAGAAAATATCCCTATCAAAAATCATAGAAAAGGCTGAGACACACTCTAACCTTAAACCCCAACCCTGACACAGCACCACACAATCAAGTTAACTCCCAGTTTTTCTCTGAAGAACTAAGGTTTAAACTAGACAACTACCACCCCAACTTTTAAGGACACAACAGGAGGGATGGGCTCCTAAAATACAGAAAAGAAAGACAGCAAGGCTTGCATTCATAAGTCTCTCAGGAATACACCAAACAAAGAGGAAGTTCTTAATGGGAAGATGACCCCTTACTATGACTAGCTCTCTAAGAATTAAGGCAGAGGGAGAAGGCAAAAATGTCCATCTCCCTGTCTTTCTGTGAAAGGGATATGACTGCACATTTTATAAGCCACTGCTTTAGAATCCTGCTCCTAATCTTCACACTTCTAAGTATTGATTATGATCTTCTTTGGAGACTAGAATAGCCAGAGGGCACTTTCCTTGCCTTCTCCCTCGTGCTTGTTCCAACAGTAAAATCATGTTGCCAGTATTTCCCTAGAAGAAGTAAGTTCACATCTCTTGTGCCCAGACTTTAAGACACCCACCTAAGGGACAGGTTCCTGAATCACTCAGATTCAACACTGAGTACCAACCTATCAATAATTATTTTATATGTAAATAAACTAAACTATCCAATCAAGAGACAAAAAGTTGCTGAACAGATAAAACATCACTTCAGTTCAGTTTTTCAGTTGTGTCTGACTCTTTGTGACCCCATGGACTGCAGCACACCAGGCCTGCCTGTCCATCACCAACTCCTGGAGTTTCTCAAACTCATGTCCATTGAGTCGGTGATGCCATCCAACCATCTCATCCTCTGTCGTCCTCTTCTCCTCCTGCCCACAATCTTTCCCACATCAGGGTCTTTTCAAATGAGTCAGCTCTTCACATCAGATGGCCAAAATATTGAAGTTTCAGCTTCAACATCAGTCCTTCCAATGAACACCAAGGACGGATTTCATTTAGGATGGACTGATTGGATCTCCTTGCTGTCCAAGGTACCCTCAAGAGTCTTCTCCAACACCACAGTTCAAAAACATCAATTCTTCGGTGCTCAGCTTTCTTTATAGTCCAACTCTCACATCCATACATGACTACTGGAAAAACCATATCCTTGGCTAGATGGACCTTTGTTGGCAAAGTAATGTCTCTGCTTTTTAATATGCTGTCTAAGTTGATCATAACTTTTCTCCCAAGGAGTAAGCATCTTTTAATTTCATGGCTGCAGTCACCATCTGCAGTAATAAATACTGCCTACAAGAAATTCTCTTCAGTTTTGTGAAAACACATGACTAAAAGTGAAGGAATTGAAAAAGATAGCCCATGCAAACAGGAATAAAATTTTAAAAGGAGTAACTATACTTATATCACTTCCCTGGTGGCTCAGATGGTAAAGAATCTGCCTGCAATGTGAGAGACCCAGGTTTGATCCCTGGATCAGGAAGATCCCCTGGAGAAAGGTATGGCAACAGTGGGATAGCAAAGAGTCAGACATGGTGGAGTGACTAACATTTAACATGCTTATATCAGAAAAAAATAAGCCTTTAGCCAAAAAAAAAAGTGATAAAATGTCATTATATAATGATAAACAGGTCATCTCAAGAGAATATAACAATTTTAATATTTATGCAACCAATATCAAAGCACCTAAATATATTAAGCAAAAACCGAATATCCATTGGAAGGACTTTTGATGAAGCTCTAATACTTTGTCCACCTGATGTGAAGAGCCAACTCATTGGAAAAGACCTTGATGCTGGGAAAGACAGAAGACAGGAGGAGAAGGAGATGACAGAGGACTAGATGGCTGGATGGCATCACCGATTCAATGGACCTGAGTTTGAGCAAGCTCCAGAAGATGGTGAAGAACAGGCAAGCCTGGAGTGCTGCAGTCCATGGGGTCTCAGAGTTGGACATGACTGAGCAACTGAACAATAACAGATCTCAAGGGAGAATCAGATGACAATACAATTATAGTAGAGGATTTCAATACCAAATTATCAACAATTAATAGATCATCCAGTCAGAAGGAAAAAAAAAAAGGAAATACTGGACTTAAACTGAAGTCAGGTCAGATAGACCTAACAGAGATATTAGAACATTTCAACAGCAGCAAAATGTACATTCTTCTCAGGCACATGTGCAACATTTTTCAGTATCATACATTAGTCACAAAACAAGTCTTAATGTTTTAAGCAGATAGAAAACATATCAAGCATATCTTCTAATCATAATTGTAGGAAACCAGAAATCAATCAGAAAATAAAAAAATAGACTGGAAAAACCACAAATACATAGAGATCAAAAAACATGCTCCTAAACAATTAATGGGTCAAAGAAGAAATTAAAAAATATTGAAACAAATGAATATGGAAAAAATACACCAAAACTAATGGGATGCAGCAAAGCAGGTCTAAGAGGAAAGAGAGATAAATGCTTATAATTATTGGAAAAATGAAAAACTCAAATGAACTAACCTTATGCCACAAGGAATTAGAAAAAATAAGAACAAACTAAGCCCAAAATTAAGAGCAGAAAAGAAATAGCAAAAATCACATGAAAATTAAATGAAATAAAGACAACAAAATATTGAAGATACACAAAACTGACAAAACTTTAGCTCAATTCAGAAAAAAAAAAAAGACTCAAGCAAAATAAGACATGAAATAGGAGAGACTACAGCTAATACACAGAAATAATAAGGATCCTAAAAATGTACTATGAAAAATTATATGTCAGCAGATTGGGTAACCTAGAAGAAATGAATAAATTCCTAGAAATATACAACCTACAAAGAATGAATCATGAAGAAACAGAAAAGCTGAACAAACAATTGATAGTAAGGAGACTGAATCAGTAATAAAAATCTCCCAACAGAGACAAATTCTAAGACCAGATGGCTCCACTGGAAAAATTTAACCAAATATTAACAACAACAAAAAAAAGTAGCAATACCAGTACTTCTCAGATTCCATTGAAAATAGAAGAGAAAGGAAGATTTCAAACTCATTTTATAAGGCCAGGATTATCTTGTTATGAAAGTCAGACAAGGGCACTAATAGAAAACAAAATTATAGGATAATATCCCCAATCAATATAAATACAGCAATCCTCAACAAGATATTAGCAAAACAACTTAAATAGTACATTTAAAAGGATCATACCTCTTGGTCAAGTGGGGTTTTCTTTGCATTCAAGGATGGTCCAACATTTGTAAATCAATAAATGTAATACAACACATTAGCATAAGGATAAAAATGATAAGATCATATTAATATATACAGTAAAAGCATTAGAGAATATTTAACATCTATTCTTGAGATAAAACTCTCAGCAAACCAGGAACAGAGGGAATGCATTGCAACATAATAAAGGCCATGAATGAAAAGCCCACAGCTAACATTATACTTAATAGTGAAAAGCTGAAATTTTTTCTTTGAGATCAGGCATAAAAAAAAGATGTTCATCCCTTCATTCAACATAGTTCTGAAATTCCTATCCACAGCAATTAAACAAGAAAAAAAAAAAAAAAGAGGCATTCAAGCTGAAAAGAAGGAAGTAAAGATGTCTATCTGCAGATTACATGATATTATATAGACAAAATCCTAAACACTCTAGCAAAAAAAATATGTTAGACCTAATAAATGAAGTCAGTAAAGCTGTGGGATATATACAAAATCAATATGCAAAAATCAGTTGCAGTTCTATGCATTAACAACAAACTACAGGAAGGAGAAGTTAAAAAAAAAATTACCATAGCATCAAAAGTAATAAAATGCTAGAAATAAGTTTATGAAGGTGATAGATCTATACATTAAAAACTAAAAGAAACTGATGAAAGAAACTGAAGAAAAGAGAAATAAATGGAAGCATATTATGTGCTTATGAACTGAAAGAATTAATATTGTTAAAATGTCCATACTGCCCAAAGTGATCTACAGAGTCACTGCAATGTCTATCAAAATTCCAATGGCCTTAATCACAGGAATGGAAACAAATAAATCATAAAATTTGTATGAGACCAAAAGACCCCAAACTGAGCAATCTTAAGAAAGAATAAAGTGGAGGCATTACACTTATGATTTCAAACTATATTACAAAACTACAGTAATCAAAACAGTACAATATTGGCATAAAAACAGGCATACATATCAATGAAATAAAATAGAGACACCAGAAATAAGTCCATGTTTATATGATAAACCAATATTTGACATGAGAGCCATAAATACTGAATGGGGAATGAGGGCCTCTTCAAAAAATAGGGTTGAATAAACTAGACATCTACATGCAAAATAATGAAGCTGAAGTCCTATTTTACACCATATGTGAAAGTCAACCCACCAACTTAATATTAAGGCCTGAAACAGTAAAACTTTGAGAAAGAAACTTTAGGGTAAATATTTTACATTATGCTTTTGTTTTGTACCTGAAATTTGCCAAGAGAATAGAACTTTACTGTTCTCATACACATGCAAACAAACAAAACAAAATAAAAGGAAAATATGTGAGATAATGGATATCCATTAACTCAGTGGTTAGAATGTTTCCACAATGGGTACATAATATTAATCATCACACGGTACACTTGAAATATATTACAGCTTACTGTTCAATTATATTACAAAGCTGGAAGAAAACACTATATTTTACATTATTTCCTCAGAACTGTTTTCTACTATTATGGCTGCTATTCATATCATAAATTTTAGAGAGACGTAAATTATCTAATTTTGCCTACTTGCTTGTTCACAATTCATTTACTTTGTAAATACTGTCACCATTTATTAAAATTTTTTAATTTATTTTATAGTTTTACATACTTTTCAATATAATAATTATTTTTACTCTTTACAAACATTTATTTCCCTTTATTGTTTTTAAAATTTAGCATTTTGTCATTAAGAGAGAGAGTTTTTCTATACGCATTATTAAAATTGTTTTCATTTTCCATCCCTAACATCATGCTTCCTAAACTAAGGTATTCTTTATTGGTTCAGTTAGTATTTTATCTACTTCTGCCTAGCTTTTGGAGGAAACAAAACACAACAAAATGCCTTGTCCAGTGTGGTAGGCAGAATTTTGTCCCTAAAAATTTCACCCCTGTGTTCTAGTGTCACATTCCTAAATATGTTACATGACTAAAGGCATATTTTCAGATGTAATTAAGAGTTGGCATTAAATTTGGGATATTATCTGGAATTAATTGGTGGCCCAATGGTATCAGATGAGCCCTTAAAAGCAGAATCATCTCTTAGCTGAAGGCAGACTAGAAAGTCATAGAGGTGTAGTAGTAAAAGAGGGATTTGGAGATACTGAAGCAAGAAGATAAAGCTGACTTTCAAGATGGAAGGTGACATGAGACAAGGAATGCAGACAGCCCCTAGAAGCTGAGAAGGAATCCCACCTAAAGCCAGCAAATCTTGCATTCACAGGAGAGTGAGTTCTGCCAACAAAGTGAATGAGCATGGAAAAGGCTCTTAAATACTCCAGGTAAGAGCCCAGGATTCTAACACCTTGGTTTAGGACTGGTTTAAGATGTTCTGCAGCATGTATGCCTGAGTCCATGTGGACTTCTGACATTAAAAAATATGAGATGATAAATGAGTATTATTTAAGTCACTAAATTTTTGGTAATTTTTTAGAGAAGCAATATAAAACTAACACAATCAGAACATATTTCCAATTTCTTTCAATGAAATGAAGATTTCATATTATATATTTATATAGGAAAGAAGTAGTAACTAATATTTTAAGATGTTAATTTCACTGTTTAATGTTGTCATATATCCATCTCACATATTGTTTAACTTAAATTATATATTACAACTTTAAATCAAAAACATTTTTAAACTGACTATAAAAAGTAACTAAGTATTTTTGATCTGCTTCATTCTTTTACATACTTGCAATTTTATACATTATATATTTGCTCAAAATTATTAACTATATAGAAATTTTAACTATTTAGAAATGTAGCTTTTCATTAAAGTTGGTTTTTTTTTTTTCTGGTTTGATAAATGTCTGCTTTGTAGGGACTTAAAAAGTAGACACATTCACTATTTTCATAATTTGACATATATCAATTGCATTAACTTCAAATTAAGTCCTTTGTATGTTTATTCTTTCCCTCATGATATTCCACAGAATGAGGTGATTTTAAATCCCATAACATAACCATGTTTATACTGCTGCTGCTAAGTTGCTTCAGTTGTGTCCAACTCTGTGCGACCCCATAGACGGCAGCCCACCAGGCTCCCCCGTCCCTGGGATTCTCCAGGCAAGAACACTGGAATGGGTTGACACTTCCTTCTCCAATGCATGAAAATGAAAAGTGAAAGTGACGTCGCTCAGTCAGGTCCAACTCTTAGCGACCCCATGGACTGCAGCCTACCAGGCTCCTCCGTCCATGGGATTTTTCCAGGCAAGAGTTCTGGAGTGGGATGCCATTGCCTTCTCCCAATGTTTATACTACTTTTCCTTAAACATTTTAGGTTATATTTAATGGATTTCAAAGCTATCTGAATGACTCATTATGTTTAGATCGTTCCTATGGACTATAATTTAATCATTAAAAATGCATTTTTATTTTAATTAATACATTTCACCTTGAATTCCAATTTGTCCAATAATAATTTCTCAATCCCTAACTTTTCATTTTGCATTCACCTTCATATTCTGTTCATTATCTTGTTAAATATGGGCTGAGAAGCAGTGAAATAGTAGGAAAAGAGCAAGGGAGTTTGTCAGCATTTTGTATGCTTCTTTTGGCTTCTGGACCTGACTGGGCCTGGTCTTATGCCATTTCAATTTCATAAAAGTATTCATCCATCAATCTTTAGTCTCATGATTTATTTGATGAGATAACATACAATTCATTACAGGTACCTTGGTTTCTGATAAAAGTATTTAGTGTCTATTTGGATTTAGTAATAGACAGGAGGTACTGTTTAAACATAGAGTTAATTATTAGAAATAAGAATGTTTTTTTCCAAAAATTGTGTGAATTATGTGATTTTTCTATTGCAGCTGAGCAAAGTCTGTATCTAGCATATGTTTGATAAAAAAAAAACTGATAGCATTGAGTTTGCTGTATCAAATGGTCCAAATGGGAGAAGAGTTTATCTGGTAACCTAGATCTATTGTAAAAACTTTGCTTTTATGTTTGCCTTCAATATTTTGAAGATTGGAAGCCTTTTAGTATGCATAATAACTGCATCTGAACAACATGCTTTGATATGGTATATGGTAACTCCAATATTCAAGAGGTACATCCTCAAAGATTTGGCTTTTTTTGTGGCATATGGTATACACTTCAGTAAATTTTACTTTAGTTTAGACAAATATATCAATATTCCCCAAATCATTAGATTCCTGGAATGTTCATCAAAATAGAAGACCAAAAATCTTCCAGGATGTATCTTCTTCTATCTGGCATGCAAGTGTTTTACCAAGGCATACAGATTGGTTGATACTTCCAGCTCATCAAGAGCGATCATTTGCTGTTTCTAGTCAAATCACTTAGTTTTTAGTCACTAAGTCATGTCTAACTCTTTTGCGATGAAACCCCATGGACTGCTATACCAGTAAACAAGCCATGTCACAGCCATCAAGGATTTCATTTCAGCCTTCCAAATGCAAATTTCTGAGCCCAGGTGAAACAATACCAGACTTCAGGCAGCCATCAGCTACATCTGCCACCCTTTATGGTAAAGAGGAAAAAAGGATGAGACAATCAGAAAAGATATGGCCCCTGTAGATGAGATGCATATAAAAGAAATGATTTCAGTAAGCCTGGATGCTTGCATCTTCCCATACATCAAATTCCTTAATGCACAGATCTGGTTTCCCTTAATTAACCATACTCTTTTAATATTCAGATTACCTGCCCCTTGCTGCAAATTTCTATACAGTCTGGCTCCTTTCTCCACCTCATCAAAAACAGTTATCTCAGGTCTTCAGGATTCCCACCAAAGAAACCTCTCAATTTTTAGACCACTTATTTTCAGTCAACAGTTTCTTCATCTGGAGCCACAGCTGTTCAGTTCAGTTCAGCAGCTCAGTCATGTCCAACTCTTAGTGACCCCATGGACTGCAGTAAGCCAGGCTTCCCTGTCCATCACCAACTCCCAGGGGCTTACTCAAACTCACGTCCTTTGAGTTGGTGATCCCATCCAACCACCTTATCCTCTGTCATCCCCTTCTCCTCTTGCCCTCAATCTTTCCCAGCATCTGGAACTTTTCAAATGAGTCAGTTCTTCGCATGAGATGGCCAAAGTATTGAGGTTTCATTTTCAGCATTAGTCCTTCCAATGAACATTCAGGATTGATTTCTTTAGTATGGACTGGTTGGATCTCCTTGCTGTCCAAGGAAATTCTTGGAGAGTGCTGTCTCAAGAGTCTTCTCCAACACCACAGTTCAAAAGCATCAATTCTTCGGTGCTCAGCTTTCTTTATAGTCCAACTCTCACATCCATATATGACTACTGGAAAAACCATAGCTTTGACTAGATGGACCTTTGTTGACAAAGTAATGGCTCTGCTTTATAATATGCTGTCTATGTTGGTTATAATTTTTCTTCCAAGGAGTAAGCGTCTTTTAACTTCATGGCTGCGGTCAACATCTGCAGTGACTTTGGAGCTCCCCAAAATATAATCTGTCACTGTTTCTACTGTTTCCCCATCTATTTGCCATGAAGTGATGGGACCAGATGCCATGATCTTAGTTTTCTGAATGCTGAGTTTCACTTTCCTCAAGAGACTCTAGTTCTTCTTCGCTTTCTGCCATAAGTGTGGTGTCATCTGCATATCTGAGGTTATTGATATTTCTCCCAGCAATCTTGATTCCAGCTTGTGCTTCAACCAGCCAAGCATTTCTCATGATGTACTCTGCATATAAGTTAAATAAAAAGAGTGACAATATATAGCCTTGACGTACTCCTTTCCTGATTTGGCACCAGTCTGTTGTTCCATGTCCAGATGGCAAGAGTGAACATCAACATTTTAGGAATCAGAAAACTAAAATGGACTGGAATATGTGAATTTAACTCAGATGACCATTATATCTGCTGCTGTGGGCAAGAATCCCTTAGAACAAATGAAGTATCCACCATAGTCAAAAAAGAGTCTGAAATGCAGTACTTTGATGCAATCTCAAAAATGACAGAATGATCTCTGTTTCCAAGGCAAACCACTCAATATCACAGTAATCCAAGTCTATGCCCTGATCAGTAATGCTGAAAAAGTTAAAGTTGAATGGTTCCATGAAGATCTACAAGACCTTCTAGAACTAACGCCAAAAAAAGATGTCCTTTTCATTATAGGGGACTGGAATGCAAAAGTAGGAAGTCAAGGAATACCTGGAGTAACAGGCAAATTTGGCCTTGGAGCACAGAATGAAGCATAGCAAAGTCTAATGGAGTTTTGCCAAGAGAACACACTGGTCATAGCAAACATGCTCTTCCAAGAACACAAGAAGACTCTACACATGGACATCACCAGATGGTCAACACCAAAATCAGATTGATTATATTCTTTGCAGCCAAAGATGGAAAAGCTCTATATAGGCAGCAAAAACAAGTCCAGGAGCTAACTGTGGCTCAGACCATGAACTCCTTACTGCCAAATTCAGACCTAAATTGAAGAAAGTAGGGAAAACTACTAGACCATTCAGGTATGACCTAAATTAAATCCATTATGATTATACAATGGAAGTGAGAAATAGATTCAAGGGGTTAGATCTGATAGAGTGTCTGAAGAACTATTGATGGAGGTTTGTGACATTGTACAGGAGGCAGTGACCAAGACCATCCCCAAGAGAAAGAAATGCAAAAAGGCAAAATGGTTGTCTGAGGAGGCCTTACAAATAGTTGTGAGAAGAAGAGAAGTGAAAGGCAAAGGAGAAAAGGAAAGATATACCCATTTGAGTGCAGAGTTCTAAAGAATAGCAAGGAGAGTTAAGAAAGCCTTCCTCAGTGACCAGTTCAAAGAAATAGAGGAAAACAATAGAATGGGATCCACAACTGAAATTGGCATAAAAAGGAGACTACATACCCAAAAATTTACCATTATTATCCACCTGATTTTTCAACTGGTCAAAACATCAGTCTAGTAGTGATATGATAAAAATCATCACCCCTGCTATTGTCTTACTTTCTTGGCAAAATGCATTAAAGGGATTTTCACTTGGTCCTTTGTACTGCGATAGACCCGACTAAAAAAATTAAGAAACCCACTAGGGATTCTTTCAGTTTTTATGTGTAACTATTTCCACAACAATTTGAGAGACTGGGGAAAAATCTAGAGGATGACTGCACTGTATTCACTGTGAGATAGTTTAGTGCCATTGGATTCACCGTGAGGCAGACTGATGCCAAGATTTCTTATATGACCTGTGCTATACAGCTCCCATTATGACTAACAGAGCAGAGGGCTATTTTGTTCTCCAGGTAACAGAGTTAGAGATGAGCCAACTTTTGACTCTCACACACACAAAAAAATAATAAATAATAAAATGCTTCTAAGATCATGTGCAAGTTTTCATATAAATATATTTTTCATTTCTTTTGCATAAATACCTAACTGTGGAATTTTTGGATCATTTGGCAAAATTAGACTGAACTTAAAAAAAGACTCAAATTGTTTTCCAAACTGGTATACTATTTTACATTCCTACTAGCAATATTCAAGTGTTCCAATTTCTCCACATTCTTGCCAACATTTATTATTTTTGTTTTTTTAAACTAGGTCTATCCTAATGGGTGTGAAGTGGCATCTCAGTGTGGTTTTGATTCACATTTCCTTAGTGACTAACAATGCTAGCTATCATTTCATATGGTTATTGGCTCTTTGCGTATTTTCTTTGGAAAAATATTTATCCAATTCCTTTGCCCATTTCTAAAGTGGACTGTCGGTGGTTTTGATTTGAATTGTAAGCACTCATCACAATATTCTCAAGTCACAGGGAACCAATGGCCAGAGAAATAAGATTATATATAGTAAAACAGCTTGTCACAACAGAATTCCTTCATAAAAATAGTAGGGTTGTGTCTGTGTGTGTGTGTGTGTGTGTGAGAGAGAAGCTGTGATGAAAGTAAAGTTTCAGTGATTCATTTTCTTTTTTTTTTTAATTTTATTTTTAAACTTTACATAATTGTATTAGTTTTGCCAAATATCAAAATGAATCCGCCACAGGTATACATGTGTTCCCCATCCTGAACCCTCCTCCCTCCTCCCTCCCCATTCCATCCCTCTGGGTCGTCTCAGTGATTCATTTTCTAGCCACACAGAAAAGACATTCAGTGATGGATAGTTAATTAATTACTATTTGATTGCAGCCATCAAAGAAATGTTTGTAGAGAAAATAAACTTGAGAACAATTTCTTGAAGAGTTCAGAACACTAGGACCAACATCAATAGTTAATTAGGAGCAAACCATCAAATATAATATTTTCATATTTCTCAAATCATCTGAATTAATATAAAATAGTTCTTACATAGAAAATAAACTATCCTATATACTATAAGATCTTTTACATAAGTTACTAAATAAATATTTGTGAACAATTTCCTAAAAACAAGGCAATTGATTTTGAATTATTTGTACTGAATTTTGAAAAGTACAAAGTTATAATTGATTCTGCTTAGTTGTTTATTCAAGGAGTCAATGCCAATACGAAGAGATTGAAAAATTAGAGTGCTACCTTCTAATAAGAGTTTCCATGATTATAGGCAAGTATATTTTAGAAGAAACTGAGAAAACACTAATTTAGTATAACTTCAAGTGGAATCTGCTAAAAAGTATTAAAATTCATGGTAGAAAAATATGTGTAGAATAGGAAAAAAAGATTTCTTTCTATAAATTTACAAAAATTGTGAATAATTTGTTTAAAACCTATAATATTCATTGTAATATTTATCAACAGACATTTTGAATAGAAAAGTAAATGCCTAGCTTTATAAGTAAATCAGTACAATGGTGCATGTCATTCACACTGTGAACTTGATGACGGTTAATGCTGTGAATTTTAATCATATCAAAAGCTTAGTAGCCTAAGCTTTTGATATGATCCTATCTATCCTACAACACTGCCATTTTATGTGTTAGCAATGGTGAGGTTCTATTTAAATTTATTGAGCTCAAGGCCAAGATTGAAGTTCTTCTGAATTGCAAGAACCACTCTCAGCCACTATTTTTGAGCACTAAATGGCTTTGGAAATTCGCTTTTGCCATATACTTGAAAATATTTCTTAGTAAATTCAGTTTAAAATTATGAGGTAAAGCAGTGATTACATTGAAACTTACATCGTGGCAGTCATTTTGAGAGTGAATCACAAGTAATGTCAAGTTCCTTAAAATGCTTTTCATGCTGTCCAAAAGTTAAAACAAACAGAAAGATCTGTAATTCTACAAAAATTTGCTGCAAATATATTTTTTAAGTTCAAATTACACATCAATAGCATTTTTCAGACCTTGATACAAGTACAAAGGAAATTTTTGTATTTCACAATCCATTTAACTGTGTAATTGAGGAGCTTCCACCTAACTTTCATTTGGAAGTGAGTGATCTGCAATGTGATGACATACTAAAAGGGACATATCAAAAGAAGAATTTAACACAATTCCATAAATGCCTTTCAAGTAATAAAACATTCAATTAAAACCACACACTCACAGATAGATAATAGAATATAGTAGTATCTATCTAAGGAGAAAAGATAAACTCAAAGATGACTTATATAAACTCTGATTACAGAGTAGCATTAACAGATGAAGCTTTGCAATTAATTTTGTTAATGGTAAGCACTAACTGAATGCTAATTAAGAGAACTATCCTTTCAAACAATTCTATTCTTTCCAGTATTATAAAAATTTTGTATTAAATTTTAATTTTTAAATTATCAATTAAAATTTGTGGATTTTTTTCTTTCTTGTTACAGAAGCATCTATATTATACCCTTGAAAATGCTGGTGACCCAGGGTTTATACTATGCTATTTTGTATAAGGAATCAAAGGAAAAATATGAAAATACTTTGTATCTGTAGTTTTGAACAAAAAGACACAAGAAAGGTAACTGAGAGATTAATGAAATTGGCTACCTATAAGGAATGGATAGAAAAGGGATGGAAAGGACATAAGGAATGAGGGAAATAAAACACTTCTCTATCTTTTTGCATAGTCCTGTCATTTCAAACCATTTCAATGTTTCACATACTCATAAATAAAGTTAAATAAATTCATAAAGAAGAGATAAAAACCTGTAAAATTTAACATATATTCAAGTGAATCTAACCATATAGCAAATAAACAACATAATCACACTAAAGGGAATAAAAAATAATTAAACCAAGTAACTTTTAAACACAGAATTAGGATCAAATATCCTTATACTAAAGGCAAAAAAGAAGTCCCAACAGATATTAAACTCTAAATAGTAGGTTTGTTTTTGCAGAGGCAATAGCACTTCTGAAATCACATTTTGTATATTCAAAATTTCAGCAAAGAAGTGCATATATATTGGATAATGGAAACCAGATTTCTCATTGTCAAGAGTAGGGAGTTAAAAATATGGAAAGGACCAAGGATAGAAAGACTGTGACTTTTCATTGAGATTGGAGTTATCAACATAATCTGATGCATTTGTCTATGCAGTTTTGGATAGCAAAATATAAAAATTGATATAGATACAGGTGGGTAAATACATACTGCAAAAATTATGCAACTTGGATAACTCTACAGAGCATAAATATGCAGAACTAGAAATAAATCATAAATTATCTAGAAATAAATCCTCAGAAGAGGGGTTTTACTTCTAGATTATGAATCACCACATTTTGGATGCAAAATATTTATTTCAGTAGAGCCCAAGAAAATAGCTTTGAGGGGGAAGGGTTATGCTCCATTTGTTTTTTAGCCAACTCTGGTTGTCCCAGGTTTGAACAGGTTAAAGCTGTCAATTTACACATTCTTAAACTAACTACATGGTGATTGCAGCCGTGAAATTAAAAGACACTTACTCCTTGGAAGGAATGTTGTGACCAACCTAGACAGCATATTAAAAAGCAGAGACATTAGTTTGCGAACAAAGGTCTGTCTAGTCAAGGCTACGGTTTTTCCAGTGGTCATGTATGGATGTGAGAGTTGGACTGTGAAGAAAGCTGAGTGCCAAAGAATTGATGCTTTTGAACTGTGGTGTTGGAGAAGACTCTTGAGAGTCCTTTGGACTGCAAGGAGATCCAACCAGTCCATTCTAAAGGAGATCAGTCCTGGGTGTTCACTGGAAGGACTGATGTTGAAGCTGAAACTCCAATACTTTGGCCACCTAATGCAAAGAGCTGACTCATTTGAAAAGACCCTGATGCTAGGAAAGATTGAGGGCAGGAGGAGAAGGGGGCGACAGAGGATGAGATGGTTGGATGGCATCACTGACTCAATGGACATGGGTTTGGGTGGACTCTGGCAGTTGGTGATGGACAGGGAGGCCTGGCATGCTGCAGTTCATGGGATCGCAAAGAGTTGGACATGACTGAGCAACTGAACTGAAACTAACTAAACTGCCTGGTCCTGGGTATGCTTGTATGTCTGTATATACACACGTTTGATATGTTTGTGAATAAACAGTTACATTTTATATCCTAATTCTATCAATTGAGAGGGTTTGGCTGCAATGACAATGGCTAGCAAGGAAAGCTAGCACCCACATTTTGGTTATTGAATACTTTTCTTCTCTAACGGGAATTAAGGATTCTTGGAGATATAGGCAATTAATAAGTTTGGAATATAAGAAAGTTCAGCCTGAGATATTTTCTTGTTTCCCCCAAAAATGAATTTCTCAAAGAATAGAGAGGTGGACAGAAAGGGCACGTCAAAAAACCCCAAAAAACTGGCTTAAAAGAATCAAATCTGGTAAAATTTCATCTACTAGACAAATCAAGAAAATGTGTGCATCAAAACAAAACAAAATATAAAACTAAAGGATTGCAGCCAGTTGGAAGAATCAGTAGGTAAGAATCACACTACTGCAAAAATAAATAAATAAGGAAGCAAACAAATAAAATAGAAAAGGAAAATTACCCCTCACAGTATGACACCCAAGGAGAAGGAATGACTGAATTAGGAAACTACTGTTTGGTAATAACAACAATTGATTCTGTTAGGAATTATTACAGAGAAGCGAATGGCACCCCACTCCAGTACTCTTGCCTGGAAAATCCCATGGATGGAGGAGCCTGGTAGGCTGCAGTCCATGGGGTCACGGAGAGTCAGACACGACTGAGAGACTTCACTTTCACTTTTCACTTTCATGCATTGGAGAAGGAAATGGCAACCCACTCCAGTGTTCTTGCCTGGAGAACCCCAGGGACGGTGGAGCCTGGTGGGCTGCCTTCTATGGGGTCACACAAAGTCGGACACGACTGAAGTGACTTAGCAGCAGCTGCAGCAGCAGCAGGAATTATTAATGGATTCTAAAATCCAATGGATTCTAGTGAGTGAATGCTTGAAGATTACAAAATACTTAAATAAGTCTTAAAATGATTTGTCCACAAGATATTTATTATTTTAAAGGGTAAAGTGGTGATATAAGCACAGTGAAGAAACCTACCACTCACTACCTTAAACAAATGGTGACTATTAAACCTTGCCAATAATGGAAGTAATCAATCTGATGCCCCAAGATAAACTCAGCATCACATATTTTGTCTTCCTGCCAAAACTGTGTAACTCATATTTAATAATGAGAAAATATAAAACACACCAAATTAAAAGATGTTTTACAAAATGTGTAGCTTTATGTTGTTCAAAACTTGTAATTTTATGAAATAAAATGAAAAATTAAGGAATTCTTCTAAAGGAGTCTAAAGACACAAGCCAAATAATGGAATGCAATTTATAATTATGAATTTTATTGGTATAAAAGACATTATTTGACCAACTGCCAAAATCCAAGGTTTTCATATCAGAAGACAACATGACATCAATGCTAATTTTCCAGTTTTGAAAGTTATAAGAAAAACCCTTAATCATGAAAAACACAAGGACTGAAGAGTAAAAATCGAGGATTATCTGTGATACTACAGTAAAATTATTTGATAGAAGGCATTAAATTTGAGAGCAAAACATATATTTTAGATTTTTATTCTTGAAGTAAAACACAAAAAAACTATAGACTTCTATAGAAAAGAAGAAAAATTAAGAATTATTACTATATAAAATACAGAAGTTAACTATATTTGCTAACAAAACAGAAACACTTTAACAGATTACATTATTAATAAACTATATTTTTTATTTAATAAAATAACAGATTTTTATTGAAAAATAATATAAAAATATTGGGTAGTAGCAATTATTCATAAAATATGAATTGTGCATCTACTATTAGTTTGGGGGGTACTTCTAAATAAAAATTAAAAAATAATCTTGAGAAGATTGCATACAAAGTGAGGCAATCAAAATATGTAAGCAAAAAGTTGTGATTCAATCAAACTGGACTACTATCTCATAGCACGCACAAAAACAAATTCAAAATGGATTAAAAATTTAAATGTAAGACCTGAACCCATAAAGCTTCTAGAGGAAAACATACACAGTGTGCTCTTTTACATTGGTCTTAGTAATTTTTTATTTACATTTTCTCAGGAAACAGAAACAAAAGCAAAAATAAAGAAATGGAAGTAAATCAAACTAAAAAGGTTTTGCACACAGCAAAATTCTGTAAAGCAATTATCCTTCAATAAATAATAAGTTAATTTAAAAAAAAAAGCTTTTTCATAGTGAAGGAAACTATCAATAAATTAAAAGGCTACCTACTGAATGAGAGATGGTATTATCAATGATATATCTGATAAGTGGTATCCAAGTTGATATCCAAAGTACACAAAAAAACTTATACAACTCAATAAACAACCAAATTGAAAAATAGGCAAAGGATGTGTATAGGCAATTTTTCCCAAGAAGATAAATAGATGGCCAAAAGGCACATTGATACATGCTCAACATCACTTATCATCAGGGAAATTCAAATCAAAACCACAATGAGATATAACCCAATACCTGTCAGAATGGCTATTATAAAAAGACAACAAATCACAAGTGCTGGTAGTGTAGAAAAAAGGGAATCCATGTATACATCTGGTGGGAATATAAATTGGTGCAGAAGCTATGAAAAACAGTATGAAGATTCCTCAAAAAATTAAAAACAGAATTGCCATATGATCCAGCAATTCGACTCCAAAGAAAACAAAAGCACTACCTAGAGAAGATACATGCATCCCTATGTTCATTACAATATTATCTACAATAACCAAGATAATGGAAGTGTCCATTAATAGATGAATGAATAAAGATGTGGTATCAGTTCAGTTCAGTTGCTCAGTCGTGTCTGACTCTTTGTGACCCCATGAATTGCAGCACTCCAGGCCTCCCTGTGCATCACCATCTCCCGGAGTTCACTCAAACTCACATCCATTGAGTCGGTGATGCCATCCAGCCATCTCATCCTCTGTCGTCCCCTTCTCCTCCTGCCCCCAATCCCTCCCTGCATCAGAGTCTTTTCCAATGAGTCAACTCTTCGCATGAGGTGGCCAAAGTACTGGAGTTTGAGGTTTAGCATCATTCCTTCCAAAGAAATCCCAGGGCTGATCTCCTTCAGAATGGACTGGTTGGATCTCCTTGCTGTCCAAGGGACTCTCAAGAGTCTTCTCCAACACCACAGTTCAAAAGCATCAATTCTTCGGCACTCAGCTTTCTTCAGAGTCCAACTCTCACATCCATACATGATCACTGAAAAAAGTCATTGCCTTGACTAGATGGACACTTTGTTGACAAACTAATGTCCTTGCTTTTCAATATGCTATCTAGGTTGGTCATAACTTTTCTTCCAAGGAGTAAGCGTCCTTTAATTTCATGGCTGCAGTTACCATCTGCAGTGATTTTGGAGCCCCCCAAAAATAAAGTCTGATACTGTTTCCCCATCCATTTCCCATAAAGTGATGGGACAAGATGCCATGATCTTTGTTTTCTGAATGTTGAGTATTACTCAGCTGTAAAAAAGAATGAAAACTTATTATCTGTGACAACACAGGTGGAACTACAAGGGTATTATGCTTAGTGAAATAAGTCAAAGAAATAAATATGCTACATGATATCACTTATATGCAGAACCTAAAATCAAAACAAATTGTAAAACAAGAACAGTTACAGATACGGGGAACAAATGGGTGGTTGTCAGAGGGGGATGGAAAGGTGGAAGAAAGAAACAGATGAAAGAGATGAAGAGGAACAAGCTTCCAGTTGCAAAATGAATGAGTCACAGGTATGAAATGTACAGTATGGGGAATATATTCAATAATTATGTCATATCTTTATATGGTAACATATCCTAACTATACTTACTGTGGTGATCATTTTGAAATGTATAGAAATATCAAATCACGATGTTGTGCAACATGAACTAACATAGTGCTATAGGTAAATTATAGTTCAAAAACAAACAAGCAAGCAAACTCATAGAAAAAGAGATCAGATTGATAGTAACCAGATAGTGGGGCAGTCAAAAGGTATAAAATCCCAGTAATAAAATAAACAAGTGAGAGGGGTGTAAAGAACAACACAATAAATCTAACTAACACTTCTGTATGTTACATCATGTATGAAATGAGTTGCCAGTCCAGGTTCGATGCACGATACTGGATGCTTGGGGCTGGTGCACTGGGACGACCCAGAGGGATGGTGTGGGGAGGGAGGAGGGAGGAGGGTTCAGGATGGGGAGCGTATGTATACCTGTGGTGGATTCATTTTGATGTTTGGCAAAACTAATACAGTGTTTCAGGTTTAAAAATAAAATAAAATTAAATTAAAATTAAAAAACCAGAAGGGAAAGAGACACGAGTACCCCAATGTTCATCGCAGCACTGTTTATAATAGCCAGGACATGGAAGCAACCTAGATGTCCATCAGCAGATGAATGGATAAGAAAGCTGTGGTACATATACACAATGGAGTATTATTCAGCCATTAAAAAGAATACATTTGAATCAGTTCTAATGAGGTGGATGAAACTGGATCCTATTATCCAGAGTGAAGTAAGCCAGAAAGAAAAACACCAATACAGTATACTAACGCATATATATGGAATTTAGAAAGATGGTAACAATAACCCTGTAAAAAAAAAAAAAAAAAATTAAAATTAAAAAAAAAAGAAAAGAAAAAAAAAAAGAAAGTTTTGTTAACAGAGCAAATCCTAAGAGTTTTCACATAAACAAAATTTGTTTCTTTAATTGTATATCTATATTAGATACAGGATGTTCACTAAACTTAATCATTTCATAATGCATGCAAAACAAATCATTATGCTGACACCTTAAGCTTATATAAAGTGCATACATGTGTACACTCATGTCTGACTCTTTATGACCCTATGGATTATAGACCACA
The DNA here is from genome assembly GCF_029407905.1 of Bubalus kerabau. NCBI lineage: Eukaryota > Metazoa > Chordata > Mammalia > Artiodactyla > Bovidae > Bubalus > Bubalus kerabau. The sequence continues at coordinate 98,825,606 of NC_073627.1, read as the reverse complement.
AGGTGCTTCTGTCCATGAGATTCTCCAGGCAAGAATACTGGAATGAGTTGCCATGCCCTCCTCCAAGGGATCTCCCTGACCCAGGGATCACACCCCTGTCTCTTATGTCTCCTGCACTGGCAGGTAGATTCTTTACCACTAGCACCACCTAGGAAGCTCTAAGCTTAGAGACTGCTATATCAATTAAAAAGTTGTGATTCAAGATGGTAAGTGATTTATTATAAACATGTACACAGTGCTGTAGTAACAATGATAAAAAGCATTAGATCTCTTTGGTACCACCAGAGAAAGTGTTTCTCTGATTTAATTTTTCAGTAATCTAGGAAACAGTTATCAAGTGTCCATATCTACTACCTGCTAGGAATTTAACAATAAAGAAAGTGATCTTATTCTCAGAAGCTTAGAGTCCATAAATATAATTCATTATTTATCTAAAATGTCTATCCTGGTAAACATTTAGGATATTTTTAATTTTTACACTGTCAAAAAGTACTACATATATCCTTGAATACTGTAATAAATACATCTGTTGTCATTTCTCAGGCTTGGAATTATTAGGTCTGTCTTATGCATTTTAATTTTGATAAATTATACCAAATTACATCACCCCAGTAATTGATAGAGGAATAAAAATAGTATCTGATTTTATCATTATTCAATTTATAGCAAGATGGAACATCTTTTATTGATTTCCCTTTATATTTTATTCTAGATCATTGCCTGTACAATGTTTTGCCTGTTTTCCTATTTGTTTTTTGTCTGTTTAAAAATAATTTGTAAAATCACTTGGAAAGTCAAAGAAACCCTTTGCCTACTTACGTGTTGCATATATTCCTTAACTTTATTAGAGATTTGCAATACAGACATTTAATAATTTTATGTAAATAAATTTGCACTTCTAGTTTTTTAAGGGCTCTACCTTTGTATTTTATGTATTCCCAATGTTTCCATTTTTAATTGGAAGGCTCAAATTGAACCTGAAAAAGGCTGAGTGCAGAGAGAAATTTGCTGTATACTAGAAAAAATATTACATATATATATATATAAACTTTGAATATATAAAAAATGTAGAGAGCCTTAGCACATTTATATAATGAAAACTACATCTTCAAAGTTTTCTAAATTCTTCCCTTACATCTTGGTTTTAAATTTAGAAATTTTCAGAATCAAGTTTCAATCTAAAGTTATTTCTAGTTGTGATTCTATGAAACATTATTCCTTATGCAAAGAAAAAAGACTTGTTAGTCATCAACAGTAAGCAACCTGTACAGTTTTAATGTAAGTCATGAAAAATGAGTCACCTGCCTACCAATGAGATAGTAAAATGGGAAAATGCCAGTAGAATAATCTTGTGATAAATATGACATTAAGCGATTGTCATGATACAATCATGTTTTAGCAGAATTATTAGATTGGGCACACACATAAGAGACAGAACAGTTTTCATTTTCCAGGTCAATCCCAGCAGCTAGGCAGGAGAAATGTAGGGATTCATAGTATTTTGATTTTTTTTTAAATGTAGACAGCCACTGATATATTTAAGATGAAAATTTAATACCGATTAACTATGATAATGGAGAAGCCGATGGCACCCCACTCCAGTACTCTTGCCTGGAAAATCCCATGGACGGAGGAGCCTGGTAGGCTGCAGCCCATGGGGTCGCTAAGAGTCGGACACGACTGAGAGACTTCCCTTTCACTTTTCACTTTCATGCATTGGAGAAGGAAATGGCAACCCACTCCAGTGTTCTTGCCTGGAGAATCACAGGGACAGGTGGGCTGCCGTCTCTGGGGTCTCACAGAGTCGGACACGACTGAAGCGACTTAGCAGCAGCAGCAGCAATTATGATAAATGGAAGTTTAAAAGAAGAAAAACTAAGAGTCATAGAGTAAGAGGTTTATTGTCTTCATTGAGAATATGATTTTCCTAGAAGAAATCTGCTCCTAAAATATTCTTCCTTTACCAAAACTAGGAACACCCCAAATAGTTCCTTCTGTCTTACTCTATATTGAATTCAGATATATCATTAACACCAGGAATAGACATTGTCACAAAACCAGAGATCTTGAGGGGTATGAGGTTGGTACTTATCAGGAGAAATCCTGGCCAGTATAAAGGCACCTGGGGAGGGAACAAGTAAATCTAGTGGTGTTTGTGAGACAAGAAAGACAATAGTGACTTGTTCACATGCACCTACAAGGGAAGCATAAGCCAGGTCTTATAGTTGGCAAATGTAAGTCAATATCATGTTGAGGGGAAGCAGAATATGATAAACCTAGATATACCACTTTGGACAGGGGGATTATTTTGAGCTGAAGACATCAAGGTCCAACAGACTTAGGAAGAGTTCTTTACCTTCCCCTTATACTGCCTAAAATAATTTAGATATAGGGCCAAATGTCTTCCTCCCCTCTGAAGCTTAAATGTCTACCCTCTTTCCCCTGAGCTCTGAATGGCATGTAAGTGTCAATTGTCTGACTGTAGGTCCAATGTCTTTGGGAGTTCTTTACATATAAATTTGTTTTTCTCCTATTAATTTTTCACATGCCAATTTAATTATTAGACCAGTCAAAGAAACAAGAAGGGAAGGTGGGAAAAGTTTTCCTCCCCTACAATGTGAAACAGATACAGAGTAAAGTATAAGGAACGGTCAATATAGGGAACTGAACCCAGCATAAGATGATGTGGTATATTCATTAAGATGAACCAAAGGTAGCAATAACTACCTTTGTAGCAATAACTGTCCCAGTGCTAAGCATGTATATATTGTGTTAAGATTAACAGACATTTACAATGAAGTTATAACTGATGGAGTGTTATTTGGGAACATTAAAAAAAAAAAAGTCTCCTGATATTTTTCTCTTCCGGTTGTTATCAGTTATCTCCAGATATTCATTGTCTCTAGAAATTGATATGATGATAGTTGAGCAGAAACAAAAACAAAAAACATGACTTGGGTTTGGGTTTCGGGTTTCAAAGGTGTGTTGCTGTTGTTCAGTCACTAACTCGTGTCCAACTCTTTGCCACTCAGTGACTGTAGCACACCAGGCTTCCCTATCCTTCGCTATCTCCTGGAGTTTACCCAAACTCATGTCTATTGAGTTGGTGATGCTATCCAATTATCTCATTCTCTGTAGTGCCTTTCTCCTCCTGCCCTCAATCTTTCTTAGCATCAGGGTCCTTTTCAATGAATCAGCTCTTCACATCAGGTGGCCAAAGTATCAGAGCTTCAGCTTCAGCATCAGTCCTTCCAATGAATATCCAGGGTTGATTTCCTTTAGGATTGGCTAATTTGATATCCTTGCAGTCCAAAGGACTCTTAAGAGTCTTCTTCAACACCACAATTTGAAAGCATCAATTCTTAAGTGCTCAGCCTTCTTGTAGTCATCTGTACATGACTACTGGAAAAACCATAGCTTTGACTATACAGACCTTTGTAGGCAAAGGGATATCTCTGCTTTTTAATATGCTGTCTAGGTTTTGTCATAGCTTTTCTTCCAAGGAGCATCATCTTTTAATTTCATGGCTGCAGTCACCATCTACAATGATTTTGGAGCCCCCAAAAATAAACTAAAATCTGCCACTGCCACTATTTCCACCTTTCTCCATCTATTTGCCATGAAGTGATGGGACCAAATGCCATGATCTTAGTTTTTTGAATGTTGAGTTTTAAGCCAGCCTTTTCACTCTCTTCTTTTACCTCATCAAGAAGCTCTCTAATTCCTCTTTGCTGTCTGCCATTAGAGTGGTATCATCTGCATATCTGAGGTTGTTGATATTTCTCCTGCTGATCTTGATTGGTATACAAGATTATTCAGTATTAAAATTATTATAAATAATATTTTCTATGTATAATATGTTATTTTCAAACAGTGACAGTTTTACTTCTTCTTTTCCAATTTGGATTCCTTTTCTTTTTCTTCTCTGACTGCCATGGCTTGGATTCCTAAACCTATGTTGAATAAAAGTGGAGAGAATAGGCATCCTTAGTAGAGAAAGTATTTCCTGAGAGGAAACACTTTCAGTTTTCCACCATTGAGAATCATGTTGGCTGTGAGTTTGCCAAATATGGCCTTTTCTATGTTGAAGTATGCTCCCTCTATGCCCACTTTCTGGAGAGTTTTTATCATAAATGGGAGTTCAGTTTTACCAAAAGTTTTTTGTTACCTATTGAAACGATTATGTGATTTTTATTCTTCAGTGTGTTAATGTGCTGTATCACATTGATTGATCTACATAGGGTGAAGTATCCTTGCAAACCTGATATAAATCCCACTTAAGCATTGTGTGTGATCCTTTTACTGTGTTGTTGGATTTGGTTTGCTAGTACTTTGTTGAGGATTTTTGTGTCCATGTTCATGAGGGATACTGGTCTATAATTTTCTTTTTTGTGATATCTTTGTAGGGTTTTGGTATCAGGATGATGATGGCCTCATAGAAGGA